>NW_027099091.1:0-67701 GCF_037042795.1 Molothrus aeneus | reverse complement strand
AAGCTGCCGCTCGCCGATTCTCCCGCAGGCGAAGAAGCGGCTTCTTCGCACACAGAGCATTGTGGCGAGCGCAGGGAGCTCCTGAGAGCGGTTTGTGCCGAAAGAAGCCCGGGACCGGCACTTAGCTTCGGAGAGCTGCGTATCTGCGTCTTCTGCGTGTCTTGCCGCTCTACACTCAGCCAAAAGCTTTTCCACCATATCTTGCAAGGAGAAACTCTGCCAGGAAAGAAAACATCCAAAATCTTGTTCTAAAGCTTGCACGGGGGTCTGCAAAGAGTTTGGCAAGAATGAAAGGTAGTTGTCCAAAACTCGTTCTTTTCCAATAGAATAACCATGGAAAAGGCAGGAGAGTGGTAAAGTACTGTTTTCTCTAAGTCTGAAGGCTGCCCACACTGTGCCTGTGTGCCGCAGCTTGCATCTTCGCCTTTGGGAAGCTGCCGGCTCGCCGATTCTCCCCGGAGGCGAAGAAGCGGCTTCTTCGCACACAGAGCATTGTGGCGAGCGCAGGGAGCTCCTGAGAGCGGTTTGTGCCGAAAGAAGCCCGGGACCGGCACTTAGCTTCGGAGAGCTGCGTATCTGCGTCTTCTGCGTGTCTTGCCGCTCTACACTCAGCCAAAAGCTTTTCCACCATATCTTGCAAGGAGAAACTCTGCCAGGAAAGAAAACATCCAAAAACTTGTTCTAAAGCTTGCACGGGGGTCTGCAAAGAGTTTGGCAAGAATGAAAGGTAGTTGTCCAAAACTCGTTCTTTTCCAATAGAATAACCATGGAAAAGGCAGGAGAGTGGTAAAGTACTGTTTTCTCTAAGTCTGAATGCTGCCCACACTGTGCCTGTGTGCTGCAGCTTGCATCTTCGCCTTTGGGAAGCTGCCGCTCGCCGATTCTCCCGCAGGCGAAGAAGCGGCTTCTTCGCACACAGAGCATTGTGGCGAGCGCAGGGAGCTCCTGAGAGCGGTTTGTGCCGAAAGAAGCCCGGGACCGGCACTTAGCTTCGGAGAGCTGCGTATCTGCGTCTTCTGCGTGTCTTGCCGCTCTACACTCAGCAAAAAGCTTTTCCACCATATCTTGCAAGGAGAAACTCTGCCAGGAAAGAAAACATCCAAAATCTTGTTCTAAAGCTTGCACGGGGGTCTGCAAAGAGTTTGGCAAGAATGAAAGGTAGTTGTCCAAAACTCGTTCTTTTCCAATAGAATAACCATGGAAAAGGCAGGAGAGTGGTAAAGTACTGTTTTCTCTAAGTCTGAAGGCTGCCCACACTGTGCCTGCGTGCCGCAGCTTGCATCTTCGCCTTTGGGAAGCTGCCGCTCGCCGATTCTCCCGGAGGCGAAGAAGCGGCTTCTTCGCACACAGAGCATTGTGGCGAGCGCAGGGAGCTCCTGAGAGCGGTTTGTGCCGAAAGAAGCCCGGGACCGGCACTTAGCTTCGGAGAGCTGCGTATCTGCGTCTTCTGCGTGTCTTGCCGCTCTACACTCAGCCAAAAGCTTTTCCACCATATCTTGCAAGGAGAAACTCTGCCAGGAAAGAAAACATCCAAAATCTTGTTCTAAAGCTTGCACGGGGGTCTGCAAAGAGTTTGGCAAGAATGAAAGGTAGTTGTCCAAAACTCGTTCTTTTCCAATAGAATAACCATGGAAAAGGCAGGAGAGTGGTAAAGTACTGTTTTCTCTAAGTCTGAAGGCTGCCCACACTGTGCCTGTGTGCCGCAGCTTGCATCTTCGCCTTTGGGAAGCTGCCGCTCGCCGATTCTCCCGCAGGCGAAGAAGCGGCTTCTTCGCACACAGAGCATTGTGGCGAGCGCAGGGAGCTCCTGAGAGCGGTTGTGCCGAAAGAAGCCCGGGACCGGCACTTAGCTTCGGAGAGCTGCGTATCTGCGTCTTCTGCGTGTCTTGCCGCTCTACACTCAGCCAAAAGCTTTTCCACCATATCTTGCAAGGAGAAACTCTGCCAGGAAAGAAAACATCCAAAATCTTGTTCTAAAGCTTGCACGGGGGTCTGCAAAGAGTTTGGCAAGAATGAAAGGTAGTTGTCCAAAACTCGTTCTTTTCCAATAGAATAACCATGGAAAAGGCAGGAGAGTGGTAAAGTACTGTTTTCTCTAAGTCTGAAGGCTGCCCACACTGTGCCTGTGTGCCGCAGCTTGCATCTTCGCCTTTGGGAAGCTGCCGCTCGCGATTCTCCCGGAGGCGAAGAAGCGGCTTCTTCGCACACAGAGCATTGTGGCGAGCGCAGGGAGCTCCTGAGAGCGGTTTGTGCCGAAAGAAGCCCGGGACCGGCACTTAGCTTCGGAGAGCTGCGTATCTGCGTCTTCTGCGTGTCTTGCCGCTCTACACTCAGCCAAAAGCTTTTCCACCATATCTTGCAAGGAGAAACTCTGCCAGGAAAGAAAACATCCAAAATCTTGTTCTAAAGCTTGCACGGGGGTCTGCAAAGAGTTTGGCAAGAATGAAAGGTAGTTGTCCAAAACTCGTTCTTTTCCAATAGAATAACCATGGAAAAGGCAGGAGAGTGGTAAAGTACTGTTTTCTCTAAGTCTGAAGGCTGCCCACACTGTGCCTGTGTGCTGCAGCTTGCATCTTCGCCTTTGCGAAGCTGCCGCTCGCCGATTCTCCCGGAGGCGAAGAAGCGGCTTCTTCGCACACAGAGCATTGTGGCGAGCGCAGGGAGCTCCTGAGAGCGGTTTGTGCCGAAAGAAGCCCGGGACCGGCACTTAGCTTCGGAGAGCTGCGTATCTGCGTCTTCTGCGTGTCTTGCCGCTCTACACTCAGCCAAAAGCTTTTCCACCATATCTTGCAAGGAGAAACTCTGCCAGGAAAGAAAACATCCAAAATCTTGTTCTAAAGCTTGCACGGAGGTCTGCAAAGAGTTTGGCAAGAATGAAAGGTAGTTGTCCAAAACTCGTTCTTTTCCAATAGAATAACCATGGATAAGGCAGGAGAGTGGTAAAGTACTGTTTTCTCTAAGTCTGAAGGCTGCCCACACTGTGCCTGTGTGCTGCAGCTTGCATCTTCGCCTTTGGGAAGCTGCCGCTCGCCGATTCTCCCGCAGGCGAAGAAGCGGCTTCTTCGCACACAGAGCATTGTGGCGAGCGCAGGGAGCTCCTGAGAGCGGTTTGTGCCGAAAGAAGCCCGGGACCGGCACTTAGCTTCGGAGAGCTGCGTATCTGCGTCTTCTGCGTGTCTTGCCGCTCTACACTCAGCAAAAAGCTTTTCCACCATATCTTGCAAGGAGAAACTCTGCCAGGAAAGAAAACATCCAAAATCTTGTTCTAAAGCTTGCACGGGGGTCTGCAAAGAGTTTGGCAAGAATGAAAGGTAGTTGTCCAAAACTCGTTCTTTTCCAATAGAATAACCATGGAAAAGGCAGGAGAGTGGTAAAGTACTGTTTTCTCTAAGTCTGAAGGCTGCCCACACTGTGCCTGTGTGCCGCAGCTTGCATCTTCGCCTTTGGGAAGCTGCCGCTCGCCGATTCTCCCGCAGGCGAAGAAGCGGCTTCTTCGCACACAGAGCATTGTGGCGAGCGCAGGGAGCTCCTGAGAGCGGTTTGTGCCGAAAGAAGCCCGGGACCGGCACTTAGCTTCGGAGAGCTGCGTATCTGCGTCTTCTGCGTGTCTTGCCGCTCTACACTCAGCAAAAAGCTTTTCCACCATATCTTGCAAGGAGAAACTCTGCCAGGAAAGAAAACATCCAAAATCTTGTTCTAAAGCTTGCACGGGGGTCTGCAAAGAGTTTGGCAAGAATGAAAGGTAGTTGTCCAAAACTCGTTCTTTTCCAATAGAATAACCATGGAAAAGGCAGGAGAGTGGTAAAGTACTGTTTTCTCTAAGTCTGAATGCTGCCCACACTGTGCCTGCGTGCTGCAGCTTGCATCTTCGCCTTTGGGAAGCTGCCGCTCGCCGATTCTCCCGGAGGCGAAGAAGCGGCTTCTTCGCACACAGAGCATTGTGGCGAGCGCAGGGAGCTCCTGAGAGCGGTTTGTGCCGAAAGAAGCCCGGGACCGGCACTTAGCTTCGGAGAGCTGCGTATCTGCGTCTTCTGCGTGTCTTGCCGCTCTACACTCAGCCAAAAGCTTTTCCACCATATCTTGCAAGGAGAAACTCTGCCAGGAAAGAAAACATCCAAAATCTTGTTCTAAAGCTTGCAGGGGGGTCTGCAAAGAGTTTGGCAAGAATGAAAGGTAGTTGTCCAAAACTCGTTCTTTTCCAATAGAATAACCATGGAAAAGGCAGGAGAGTGGTAAAGTACTGTTTTCTCTAAGTCTGAATGCTGCCCACACTGTGCCTGTGTGCTGCAGCTTGCATCTTCGCCTTTGGGAAGCTGCCGCTCGCCGATTCTCCCGCAGGCGAAGAAGCGGCTTCTTCGCACACAGAGCATTGTGGCGAGCGCAGGGAGCTCCTGAGAGCGGTTTGTGCCGAAAGAAGCCCGGGACCGGCACTTAGCTTCGGAGAGCTGCGTATCCGCGTCTTCTGCGTGTCTTGCCGCTCTACACTCAGCAAAAAGCTTTTCCACCATATCTTGCAAGGAGAAACTCTGCCAGGAAAGAAAACATCCAAAATCTTGTTCTAAAGCTTGCACGGGGGTCTGCAAAGAGTTTGGCAAGAATGAAAGGTAGTTGTCCAAAACTCGTTCTTTTCCAATAGAATAACCATGGAAAAGGCAGGAGAGTGGTAAAGTACTGTTTTCTCTAAGTCTGAAGGCTGCCCACACTGTGCCTGTGTGCCGCAGCTTGCATCTTCGCCTTTGGCAAGCTGCCGCTCGCCGATTCTCCCGCAGGCGAAGAAGCGGCTTCTTCGCACACAGAGCATTGTGGCGAGCGCAGGGAGCTCCTGAGAGCGGTTTGTGCCGAAAGAAGCCCGGGACCGGCACTTAGCTTCGGAGAGCTGCGTATCTGCGTCTCTGTGTGTCTTGCCGCTCTACACTCAGCAAAAAGCTTTTCCACCATATCTTGCAAGGAGAAACTCTGCCAGGAAAGAAAACATCCAAAATCTTGTTCTAAAGCTTGCACGGGGGTCTGCAAAGAGTTTGGCAAGAATGAAAGGTAGTTGTCCAAAACTCGTTCTTTTCCAATAGAATAACCATGGATAAGGCAGGAGAGTGGTAAAGTACTGTTTTCTCTAAGTCTGAATGCTGCCCACACTGTGCCTGTGTGCTGCAGCTTGCATCTTCGCCTTTGGGAAGCTGCCGCTCGCCGATTCTCCCCGGAGGCGAAGAAGCGGCTTCTTCGCACACAGAGCATTGTGGCGAGCGCAGGGAGCTCCTGAGAGCGGTTTGTGCCGAAAGAAGCCCGGGACCGGCACTTAGCTTCGGAGAGCTGCGTATCTGCGTCTTCTGCGTGTCTTGCCGCTCTACACTCAGCAAAAAGCTTTTCCACCATATCTTGCAAGGAGAAACTCTGCCAGGAAAGAAAACATCCAAAATCTTGTTCTAAAGCTTGCACGGGGGTCTGCAAAGAGTTTGGCAAGAATGAAAGGTAGTTGTCCAAAACTCGTTCTTTTCCAATAGAATAACCATGGAAAAGGCAGGAGAGTGGTAAAGTACTGTTTTCTCTAAGTCTGAAGGCTGCCCACACTGTGCCTGCGTGCTGCAGCTTGCATCTTCGCCTTTGGGAAGCTGCCGCTCGCCGATTCTCCCGCAGGCGAAGAAGCGGCTTCTTCGCACACAGAGCATTGTGGCGAGCGCAGGGAGCTCCTGAGAGCGGTTTGTGCCGAAAGAAGCCCGGGACCGGCACTTAGCTTCGGAGAGCTGCGTATCTGCGTCTTCTGCGTGTCTTGCCGCTCTACACTCAGCCAAAAGCTTTTCCACCATATCTTGCAAGGAGAAACTCTGCCAGGAAAGAAAACATCCAAAATCTTGTTCTAAAGCTTGCACGGGGGTCTGCAAAGAGTTTGGCAAGAATGAAAGGTAGTTGTCCAAAACTCGTTCTTTTCCAATAGAATAACCATGGAAAAGGCAGGAGAGTGGTAAAGTACTGTTTTCTCTAAGTCTGAAGGCTGCCCACACTGTGCCTGTGTGCCGCAGCTTGCATCTTCGCCTTTGGGAAGCTGCCGCTCGCCGATTCTCCCGGAGGCGAAGAAGCGGCTTCTTCGCACACAGAGCATTGTGGCGAGCGCAGGGAGCTCCTGAGAGCGGTTTGTGCCGAAAGAAGCCCGGGACCGGCACTTAGCTTCGGAGAGCTGCGTATCTGCGTCTTCTGCGTGTCTTGCCGCTCTACACTCAGCAAAAAGCTTTTCCACCATATCTTGCAAGGAGAAACTCTGCCAGGAAAGAAAACATCCAAAATCTTGTTCTAAAGCTTGCACGGGGGTCTGCAAAGAGTTTGGCAAGAATGAAAGGTAGTTGTCCAAAACTCGTTCTTTTCCAATAGAATAACCATGGAAAAGGCAGGAGAGTGGTAAAGTACTGTTTTCTCTAAGTCTGAAGGCTGCCCACACTGTGCCTGCGTGCTGCAGCTTGCATCTTCGCCTTTGGGAAGCTGCCGCTCGCCGATTCTCCCGGAGGCGAAGAAGCGGCTTCTTCGCACACAGAGCATTGTGGCGAGCGCAGGGAGCTCCTGAGAGCGGTTTGTGCCGAAAGAAGCCCGGGACCGGCACTTAGCTTCGGAGAGCTGCGTATCTGCGTCTTCTGCGTGTCTTGCCGCTCTACACTCAGCAAAAAGCTTTTCCACCATATCTTGCAAGGAGAAACTCTGCCAGGAAAGAAAACATCCAAAATCTTGTTCTAAAGCTTGCACGGGGGTCTGCAAAGAGTTTGGCAAGAATGAAAGGTAGTTGTCCAAAACTCGTTCTTTTCCAATAGAATAACCATGGAAAAGGCAGGAGAGTGGTAAAGTACTGTTTTCTCGAAGTCTGAAGGCTGCCCACACTGTGCCTGCGTGCTGCAGCTTGCATCTTCGCCTTTGGGAAGCTGCCGCTCGCCGATTCTCCCGGAGGCGAAGAAGCGGCTTCTTCGCACACAGAGCATTGTGGCGAGCGCAGGGAGCTCCTGAGAGCGGTTTGTGCCGAAAGAAGCCCGGGACCGACACTTAGCTTCGGAGAGCTGCGTATCTGCGTCTTCTGCGTGTCTTGCCGCTCTACACTCAGCAAAAAGCTTTTCCACCATATCTTGCAAGGAGAAACTCTGCCAGGAAAGAAAACATCCAAAATCTTCTTCTAAAGCTTGCACGGGGGTCTGCAAAGAGTTTGGCAAGAATGAAAGGTAGTTGTCCAAAACTCGTTCTTTTCCAATAGAATAACCATGGAAAAGGCAGGAGAGTGGTAAAGTACTGTTTTCTCTAAGTCTGAAGGCTGCCCACACTGTGCCTGTGTGCTGCAGCTTGCATCTTCGCCTTTGGGAAGCTGCCGCTCGCCGATTCTCCAGGAGGCGAAGAAGCGGCTTCTTCGCACACAGAGCATTGTGGCGAGCGCAGGGAGCTCCTGAGAGCGGTTTGTGCCGAAAGAAGCCCGGGACCGGCACTTAGCTTCGGAGAGCTGCGTATCTGCGTCTTCTGCGTGTCTTGCCGCTCTACACTCAGCAAAAAGCTTTTCCACCATATCTTGCAAGGAGAACTCTGCCAGGAAAGAAAACATCCAAAATCTTGTTCTAAAGCTTGCACGGGGGTCTGCAAAGAGTTTGGCAAGAATGAAAGGTAGTTGTCCAAAACTCGTTCTTTTCCAATAGAATAACCATGGAAAAGGCAGGAGAGTGGTAAAGTACTGTTTTCTCGAAGTCTGAAGGCTGCCCACACTGTGCCTGTGTGCTGCAGCTTGCATCTTCGCCTTTGGGAAGCTGCCGCTCGCCGATTCTCCCGGAGGCGAAGAAGCGGCTTCTTCGCACACAGAGCATTGTGGCGAGCGCAGGGAGCTCCTGAGAGCGGTTTGTGCCGAAAGAAGCCCGGGACCGGCACTTAGCTTCGGAGAGCTGCGTATCTGCGTCTTCTGCGTGTCTTGCCGCTCTACACTCAGCAAAAAGCTTTTCCACCATATCTTGCAAGGAGAAACTCTGCCAGGAAAGAAAACATCCAAAATCTTGTTCTAAAGCTTGCACGGGGGTCTGCAAAGAGTTTGGCAAGAATGAAAGGTAGTTGTCCAAAACTCGTTCTTTTCCAATAGAATAACCATGGAAAAGGCAGGAGAGTGGTAAAGTACTGTTTTCTCTAAGTCTGAAGGCTGCCCACACTGTGCCTGTGTGCTGCAGCTTGCATCTTCGCCTTTGGGAAGCTGCCGCTCGGATTCTCCCGGAGGGCGAAGAAGGCGGCTTCTTCGCACACAGAGCATTGTGGCGAGCGCAGGGAGCTCCCTGAGAGCGGTTTGTGCCGAAAGAAGCCCGGGACCGGCACTTAGCTTCGGAGAGCTGCGTATCTGCGTCTTCTGCGTGTCTTGCCGCTCTACACTCAGCAAAAGCTTTTCCCACCATATCTTGCAAGGAGAAACTCTGCCAGGAAAGAAAACATCCAAAATCTTGTTCTAAAGCTTGCACGGGGGTCTGCAAAGAGTTTGGCAAGAATGAAAGGTAGTTGTCCAAAACTCGTTCTTTTCCAATAGAATAACCATGGAAAAGGCAGGAGAGTGGTAAAGTACTGTTTTCTCTAAGTCTGAAGGCTGCCCACACTGTGCCTGCGTGCTGCAGCTTGCATCTTCGCCTTTGGGAAGCTGCCGCTCGCCGATCTCCCGGAGGCGAAGAAGCGGCTTCTTCGCACACAGAGCATTGTGGCGAGCGCAGGGAGCTCCTGAGAGCGGTTTGTGCCGAAAGAAGCCGGGACCGGCACTTAGCTTCGGAGAGCTGCGTATCTGCGTCTTCTGCGTGTCTTGCCGCTCTACACTCAGCAAAAAGCTTTTCCACCATATCTTGCAAGGAGAAACTCTGCCAGGAAAGAAAACATCCAAAATCTTGTTCTAAAGCTTGCACGGGGGTCTGCAAAGAGTTTGGCAAGAATGAAAGGTAGTTGTCCAAAACTCGTTCTTTTCCAATAGAATAACCATGGAAAAGGCAGGAGAGTGGTAAAGTACTGTTTTCTCTAAGTCTGAAGGCTGCCCACACTGTGCCTGCGTGCTGCAGCCTTGCATCTTCGCCTTTGGGAAGCTGCCGCTCGCCGATTCTCCCGGAGGCGAAGAAGCGGCTTCTTCGCACACAGAGCATTGTGGCGAGCCCAGGGAGCTCCTGAGAGCGGTTTGTGCCGAAAGAAGCCCGGCACCGGCACTTAGCTTCGGAGAGCTGCGTATCTGCGTCTTCTGCGTGTCTTGCCGCTCTACACTCAGCAAAAAGCTTTTCCACCATATCTTGCAAGGAGAAACTCTGCCAGGAAAGAAAACATCCAAAATCTTGTTCTAAAGCTTGCACGGGGGGTCTGCAAAGAGTTTGGCAAGAATGAAAGGTAGTTGTCCAAAACTCGTTCTTTTCCAATAGAATAACCATGGAAAAGGCAGGAGAGTGGTAAAGTACTGTTTTCTCGAAGTCTGAAGGCTGCCCACACTGTGCCTGCGTGCTGCAGCTTGCATCTTCGCCTTTGGGAAGCTGCCGCTCGCCGATTCTCCCGGAGGCGAAGAAGCGGCTTCTTCGCACACAGAGCATTGTGGCGAGCGCAGGGAGCTCCTGAGAGCGGTTTGTGCCGAAAGAAGCCCGGGACCGGCACTTAGCTTCGGAGAGCTGCGTATCTGCGTCTTCTGCGTGTCTTGCCGCTCTACACTCAGCAAAAAGCTTTTCCACCATATCTTGCAAGGAGAAACTCTGCCAGGAAAGAAAACATCCAAAATCTTGTTCTAAAGCTTGCACGGGGTCTGCAAAGAGTTTGGCAAGAATGAAAGGTAGTTGTCCAAAACTCGTTCTTTTCCAAATAGAATAACCATGGAAAAGGCAGGAGAGTGGAAAGTACTGTTTTCTCGAAGTCTGAAGGCTGCCCACACTGTGCCTGTGTGCTGCAGCTTGCATCTTCGCCTTTGGGAAGCTGCCGCTCGCCGATTCTCCAGGAGGCGAAGAAGCGGCTTCTTCGCACACAGAGCATTGTGGCGAGCGCAGGGAGCTCCTGAGAGCGGTTTGTGCCGAAAGAAGCCCGGGACCGGCACTTAGCTTCGGAGAGCTGCGTATCTGCGTCTTCTGCGTGTCTTGCCGCTCTACACTCAGCAAAAAGCTTTTCCACCATATCTTGCAAGGAGAAACTCTGCCAGGAAAGAAAACATCCAAAATCTTGTTCTAAAGCTTGCACGGGGGTCTGCAAAGAGTTTGGCAAGAATGAAAGGTAGTTGTCCAAAACTCGTTCTTTTCCAATAGAATAACCATGGAAAAGGCAGGAGAGTGGTAAAGTACTGTTTTCTCGAAGTCTGAAGGCTGCCCACACTGTGCCTGTGTGCTGCAGCTTGCATCTTCGCCTTTGGGAAGCTGCCGCTCGCCGATTCTCCCGGAGGCGAAGAAGCGGCTTCTTCGCACACAGAGCATTGTGGCGAGCGCAGGGAGCTCCTGAGAGCGGTTGTGCCGAAAGAAGCCGGGACCGGCACTTAGCTTCGGAGAGCTGCGTATCTGCGTCTTCTGCGTGTCTTGCCGCTCTACACTCAGCAAAAAGCTTTTCCACCATATCTTGCAAGGAGAAACTCTGCCAGGAAAGAAAACATCCAAAAATCTTGTTCTAAAGCTTGCACGGGGTCTGCAAAGAGTTTGGCAAGAATGAAGGTAGTTGTCCAAAACTCGTTCTTTTCCAATAGAATAACCATGGAAAAGGCAGGAGAGTGGTAAAGTACTGTTTTCTCTAAGTCTGAAGGCTGCCCACACTGTGCCTGTGTGCTGCAGCTTGCATCTTCGCCTTTGGGAAGCTGCCGCTCGCCGATTCTCCCGGAGGCGAAGAAGCGGCTTCTTCGCACACAGAGCATTGTGGCGAGCGCAGGGAGCTCCTGAGAGCGGTTTGTGCCGAAAGAAGCCCGGGACCGGGCACTTAGCTTCGGAGAGCTGCGTATCTGCGTCTTCTGCGTGTCTTGCCGCTCTACACTCAGCAATAAGCTTTTCCACCATATCTTGCAAGGAGAAACTCTGCCAGGAAAGAAAACATCCAAAATCTTGTTCTAAAGCTTGCACGGGGGTCTGCAAAGAGTTTGGCAAGAATGAAAGGTAGTTGTCCAAAACTCGTTCTTTTCCAATAGAATAACCATGGAAAAGGCAGGAGAGTGGTAAAGTA
The DNA here is from genome assembly GCF_037042795.1 of Molothrus aeneus. Classification (NCBI taxonomy): domain Eukaryota; kingdom Metazoa; phylum Chordata; class Aves; order Passeriformes; family Icteridae; genus Molothrus; species Molothrus aeneus. Next base: position 56,568 of record NW_027099091.1, on the reverse strand, counting down.
CTGTTTTCTCTAAGTCTGAAGGCTGCCCACACTGTGCCTGCGTGCTGCAGCTTGCATCTTCGCCTTTGGGAAGCTGCCGCTCGCCGATTCTCCCGGAGGCGAAGAAGCGGCTTCTTCGCACACAGAGCATTGTGGCGAGCGCAGGGAGCTCCTGAGAGCGGTTTGTGCCGAAAGAAGCCCGGGACCGGCACTTAGCTTCGGAGAGCTGCGTATCTGCGTCTTCTGCGTGTCTTGCCGCTCTACACTCAGCACAAAGCTTTTCCACCATATCTTGCAAGGAGAAACTCTGCCAGGAAAGAAAACATCCAAAATCTTGTTCTAAAGCTTGCACGGGGGTCTGCAAAGAGTTTGGCAAGAATGAAAGGTAGTTGTCCAAAACTCGTTCTTTTCCAATAGAATAACCATGGAAAAGGCAGGAGAGTGGTAAAGTACTGTTTTCTCTAAGTCTGAAGGCTGCCCACACTGTGCCTGCGTGCTGCAGCTTGCATCTTCGCCTTTGGGAAGCTGCCGCTCGCCGATTCTCCCGGAGGCGAAGAAGCGGCTTCTTCGCACACAGAGCATTGTGGCGAGCGCAGGGAGCTCCTGAGAGCGGTTTGTGCCGAAAGAAGCCCGGGACCGGCACTTAGCTTCGGAGAGCTGCGTATCTGCGTCTTCTGCGTGTCTTGCCGCTCTACACTCAGCAAAAAGCTTTTCCACCATATCTTGCAAGGAGAAACTCTGCCAGGAAAGAAAACATCCAAAATCTTCTTCTAAAGCTTGCACGGGGGTCTGCAAAGAGTTTGGCAAGAATGAAAGGTAGTTGTCCAAAACTCGTTCTTTTCCAATAGAATAACCATGGAAGAGGCAGGAGAGTGGTAAAGTACTGTTTTCTCGAAGTCTGAAGGCTGCCCACACTGTGCCTGCGTGCTGCAGCTTGCATCTTCGCCTTTGGGAAGCTGCCGCTCGCCGATTCTCCCGGAGGCGAAGAAGCGGCTTCTTCGCACACAGAGCATTGTGGCGAGCGCAGGGAGCTCCTGAGAGCGGTTTTGTGCCGAAAGAAGCCCGGGACCGGCACTTAGCTTCGGAGAGCTGCGTATCTGCGTCTTCTGCGTGTCTTGCCGCTCTACACTCAGCAAAAAGCTTTTCCACCATATCTTGCAAGGAGAAACTCTGCCAGGAAAGAAAACATCCAAAATCTTGTTCTAAAGCTTGCACGGGGGTCTGCAAAGAGTTTGGCAAGAATGAAAGGTAGTTGTCCAAAACTCGTTCTTTTCCAATAGAATAACCATGGAAAAGGCAGGAGAGTGGTAAAGTACTGTTTTCTCTAAGTCTGAAGGCTGCCCACACTGTGCCTGCGTGCTGCAGCTTGCATCTTCGCCTTTGGGAAGCTGCCGCTCGCCGATTCTCCCGGAGGCGAAGAAGCGGCTTCTTCGCACACAGAGCATTTGTGGCGAGCGCAGGGAGCTCCTGAGAGCGGTTTGTGCCGAAAGAAGCCCGGGACCGGCACTTAGCTTCGGAGAGCTGCGTATCTGCGTCTTCTGCGTGTCTTGCCGCTCTACACTCAGCAAAAAGCTTTTCCACCATATCTTGCAAGGAGAAACTCTGCCAGGAAAGAAAACATCCAAAATCTTGTTCTAAAGCTTGCACGGGGGTCTGCAAAGAGTTTGGCAAGAATGAAGGTAGTTGTCCAAAACTCGTTCTTTTCCAATAGAATAACCATGGAAAAGGCAGGAGAGTGGTAAAGTACTGTTTTCTCTAAGTCTGAAGGCTGCCCACACTGTGCCTGCGTGCTGCAGCTTGCATCTTCGCCTTTGGGAAGCTGCCGCACGCCGATTCTCCCGGAGGCGAAGAAGCGGCTTCTTCGCACACAGAGCATTGTGGCGAGCGCAGGGAGCTCCTGAGAGCGGTTTGTGCCGAAAGAAGCCCGGGACCGGCACTTAGCTTCGGAGAGCTGCGTATCTGCGTCTTCTGCGTGTCTTGCCGCTCTACACTCAGCAAAAAGCTTTTCCACCATATCTTGCAAGGAGAAACTCTGCCAGGAAAGAAAACATCCAAAATCTTGTTCTAAAGCTTGCACGGGGGTCTGCAAAGAGTTTGGCAAGAATGAAAGGTAGTTGTCCAAAACTCGTTCTTTTCCAATAGAATAACCATGGAAAGGCAAGGAGAGTGGTAAAGTACTGTTTTCTCTAAGTCTGAAGGCTGCCCACACTGTGCCTGCGTGCTGCAGCTTGCATCTTCGCCTTTGGGAAGCTGCCGCTCGCCGATTCTCCCGGAGGCGAAGAAGCGGCTTCTTCGCACACAGAGCATTGTGGCGAGCGCAGGGAGCTCCTGAGAGCGGTTTGTGCCGAAAGAAGCCCGGGACCGGCACTTAGCTTCGGAGAGCTGCGTATCTGCGTCTTCTGCGTGTCTTGCCGCTCTACACTCAGCAAAAAGCTTTTCCACCATATCTTGCAAGGAGAAACTCTGCCAGGAAAGAAAACATCCAAAATCTTGTTCTAAAGCTTGCACGGGGGTCTGCAAAGAGTTTGGCAAGAATGAAAGGTAGTTGTCCAAAACTCGTTCTTTTCCAATAGAATAACCATGGAAAAGGCAGGAGAGTGGTAAAGTACTGTTTTCTCTAAGTCCTGAAGGCTGCCCACACTGTGCCTGCGTGCTGCAGCTTGCATCTTCGCCTTTGGGAAGCTGCCGCTCGCCGATTCTCCCGGAGGCGAAGAAGCGGCTTCTTCGCACACAGAGCATTGTGGCGAGCGCAGGGAGCTCCTGAGAGCGGTTTGTGCCGAAAGAAGCCCGGGACCGGCACTTAGCTTCGGAGAGCTGCGTATCTGCGTCTTCTGCGTGTCTTGCCGCTCTACACTCAGCAAAAAGCTTTTCCACCATATCTTGCAAGGAGAAACTCTGCCAGGAAAGAAAACATCCAAAATCTTGTTCTAAAGCTTGCACGGGGGTCTGCAAAGAGTTTGGCAAGAATGAAAGGTAGTTGTCCAAAACTCGTTCTTTTCCAATAGAATAACCATGGAAAAGGCAGGAGAGTGGTAAAGTACTGTTTTCTCTAAGTCTGAAGGCTGCCCACACTGTGCCTGCGTGCTGCAGCTTGCATCTTCGCCTTTGGGAAGCTGCCGCTCGCCGATTCTCCCGGAGGCGAAGAAGCGGCTTCTTCGCACACAGAGCATTGTGGCGAGCGCAGGGAGCTCCTGAGAGCGGTTTGTGCCGAAAGAAGCCCGGGACCGGCACTTAGCTTCGGAGAGCTGCGTATCTGCGTCTTCTGCGTGTCTTGCCGCTCTACACTCAGCAAAAAGCTTTTCACCATATCTTGCAAGGAGAAACTCTGCCAGGAAAGAAAACATCCAAAATCTTGTTCTAAAGCTTGCACGGGGGTCTGCAAAGAGTTGGCAAGAATGAAAGGTAGTTGTCCAAAACTCGTTCTTTTCCAATAGAATAACCATGGAAAAGGCAGGAGAGTGGTAAAGTACTGTTTTCTCTAAGTCTGAAGGCTGCCCACACTGTGCCTGCGTGCTGCAGCTTGCATCTTCGCCTTTGGGAAGCTGCCGCTCGCCGATTCTCCCGGAGGCGAAGAAGCGGCTTCTTCGCACACAGAGCATTGTGGCGAGCGCAGGGAGCTCCTGAGAGCGGTTTGTGCCGAAAGAAGCCCGGGACCGGCACTTAGCTTCGGAGAGCTGCGTATCTGCGTCTTCTGCGTGTCTTGCCGCTCTACACTCAGCAAAAAGCTTTTCCACCATATCTTGCAAGGAGAAACTCTGCCAGGAAAGAAAACATCCAAAATCTTCTTCTAAAGCTTGCACGGGGTCTGCAAAGAGTTTGGCAAGAATGAAAGGTAGTTGTCCAAAACTCGTTCTTTTCCAATAGAATAACCATGGAAAAGGCAGGAGAGTGGTAAAGTACTGTTTTCTCTAAGTCTGAAGGCTTGCCCACACTGTGCCTGCGTGCTGCAGCTTGCATCTTCGCCTTTGGGAAGCTGCCGCTCGCCGATTCTCCCGGAGGCGAAGAAGCGGCTTCTTCGCACACAGAGCATTGTGGCGAGCGCAGGGAGCTCCTGAGAGCGGTTTGTGCCGAAAGAAGCCCGGGACCGGCACTTAGCTTCGGAGAGCTGCGTATCTGCGTCTTCTGCGTGTCTTGCCGCTCTACACTCAGCAAAAAGCTTTTCCACCATATCTTGCAAGGAGAAACTCTGCCAGGAAAGAAAACATCCAAAATCTTGTTCTAAAGCTTGCACGGGGGTCTGCAAAGAGTTTGGCAAGAATGAAAGGTAGTTGTCCAAAACTCGTTCTTTTCCAATAGAATAACCATGGAAAAGGCAGGAGAGTGGTAAAGTACTGTTTTCTCTAAGTCTGAAGGCTGCCCACACTGTGCCTGCGTGCTGCAGCTTGCATCTTCGCCTTTGGGAAGCTGCCGCTCGCCGATTCTCCCGGAGGCGAAGAAGCGGCTTCTTCGCACACAGAGCATTGTGGCGAGCGCAGGGAGCTCCTGAGAGCGGTTTGTGCCGAAAGAAGCCCGGGACCGGCACTTAGCTTCGGAGAAGCTGCGTATCTGCGTCTTCTGCGTGTCTTGCCGCTCTACACTCAGCAAAAAGCTTTCCACCATATCTTGCAAGGAGAAACTCTGCCAGGAAAGAAAACATCCAAAATCTTCTTCTAAAGCTTGCACGGGGGTCTGCAAAGAGTTTGGCAAGAATGAAAGGTAGTTGTCCAAAACTCGTTCTTTTCCAATAGAATAACCATGGAAAAGGCAGGAGAGTGGTAAAGTACTGTTTTCTCTAAGTCTGAAGGCTGCCCACACTGTGCCTGCGTGCTGCAGCTTGCATCTTCGCCTTTGGGAAGCTGCCGCTCGCCGATTCTCCCGGAGGCGAAGAAGCGGCTTCTTCGCACACAGAGCATTGTGGCGAGCGCAGGGAGCTCCTGAGAGCGGTTTGTGCCGAAAGAAGCCCGGGACCGGCACTTAGCTTCGGAGAGCTGCGTATCTGCGTCTTCTGCGTGTCTTGCCGCTCTACACTCAGCAAAAAGCTTTTCCACCATATCTTGCAAGGAGAAACTCTGCCAGGAAAGAAACATCCAAAATCTTCTTCTAAAGCTTGCACGGGGGTCTGCAAAGAGTTTGGCAAGAATGAAAGGGTAGTTGTCCAAAACTCGTTCTTTTCCAATAGAATAACCATGGAAAAGGCAAGGAGAGTGGTAAAGTACTGTTTTCTCTAAGTCTGAAGGCTGCCCACACTGTGCCTGCGTGCTGCAGCTTGCATCTTCGCCTTTGGGAAGCTGCCGCTCGCCGATTCTCCCGGAGGCGAAGAAGCGGCTTCTTCGCACACAGAGCATTGTGGCGAGCGCAGGGAGCTCCTGAGAGCGGTTTGTGCCGAAAGAAGCCCGGGACCGGCACTTAGCTTCGGAGAGCTGCGTATCTGCGTCTTCTGCGTGTCTTGCCGCTCTACACTCAGCAAAAAGCTTTTCCACCATATCTTGCAAGGAGAAACTCTGCCAGGAAAGAAAACATCCAAAATCTTCTTCTAAAGCTTGCACGGGGGTCTGCAAAGAGTTTGGCAAGAATGAAAGGTAGTTGTCCAAAACTCGTTCTTTTCCAATAGAATAACCATGGAAAAGGCAGGAGAGTGGTAAAGTACTGTTTTCTCTAAGTCTGAAGGCTGCCCACACTGTGCCTGTGTGCTGCAGCTTGCATCTTCGCCTTTGGGGAAGCTGCCGCTCGCCGATTCTCCCGGAGGCGAAGAAGCGGCTTCTTCGCACACAGAGCATTGTGGCGAGCGCAGGGAGCTCCTGAGAGCGGTTTGTGCCGAAAGAAGCCCGGGACCGGCACTTAGCTTCGGAGAGCTGCGTATCTGCGTCTTCTGCGTGTCTTGCCGCTCTACACTCAGCAAAAAGCTTTTCCACCATATCTTGCAAGGAGAAACTCTGCAGGAAAGAAAACATCCAAAATCTTGTTCTAAAGCTTGCACGGGGGTCTGCAAAGAGTTTGGCAAGAATGAAAGGTAGTTGTCCAAAACTCGTTCTTTTCCAATAGAATAACCATGGAAAAGGCAGGAGAGTGGTAAAGTACTGTTTTCTCTAAGTCTGAAGGCTGCCCACACTGTGCCTGCGTGCTGCAGCTTGCATCTTCGCCTTTGGGAAGCTGCCGCTCGCCGATTCTCCCGGAGGCGAAGAAGCGGCTTCTTCGCACACAGAGCATTGTGGCGAGCGCAGGGAGCTCCTGAGAGCGGTTTGTGCCGAAAGAAGCCCGGGACCGGCACTTAGCTTCGGAGAGCTGCGTATCTGCGTCTTCTGCGTGTCTTGCCGCTCTACACTTAGCAAAAAGCTTTTCCACCATATCTTGCAAGGAGAAACTCTGCAGGAAAGAAAACATCCAAAATCTTTTCTAAAGCTTGCACGGGGGTCTGCAAAGAGTTTGGCAAGAATGAAAGGTAGTTGTCCAAAACTCGTTCTTTTCCAATAGAATAACCATGGAAAAGGCAGGAGAGTGGTAAAGTACTGTTTTCTCTAAGTCTGAAGGCTGCCCACACTGTGCCTGCGTGCTGCAGCTTGCATCTTCGCCTTTGGGAAGCTGCCGCTCGCCGATTCTCCCGGAGGCGAAGAAGCGGCTTCTTCGCACACAGAGCATTGTGGCGAGCGCAGGGAGCTCCTGAGAGCGGTTTGTGCCGAAAGAAGCCCGGGACCGGCACTTAGCTTCGGAGAGCTGCGTATCTGCGTCTTCTGCGTGTCTTGCCGCTCTACACTCAGCAAAAAGCTTTTCCACCATATCTTGCAAGGAGAAACTCTGCCAGGAAAGAAAACATCCAAAATCTTCTTCTAAAGCTTGCACGGGGGTCTGCAAAGAGTTTGGCAAGAATGAAAGGTAGTTGTCCAAAACTCGTTCTTTTCCAATAGAATAACCATGGAAAAGGCAGGAGAGTGGTAAAGTACTGTTTTCTCTAAGTCTGAAGGCTGCCCACACTGTGCCTGCGTGCTGCAGCTTGCATCTTCGCCTTTGGGAAGCTGCCGCTCGCCGATTCTCCCGGAGGCGAAGAAGCGGCTTCTTCGCACACAGAGCATTGTGGCGAGCGCAGGGAGCTCCTGAGAGCGGTTGTGCCGAAAGAAGCCCGGGACCGGCACTTAGCTTCGGAGAGCTGCGTATCTGCGTCTTCTGCGTGTCTTGCCGCTCTACACTCAGCAAAAAGCTTTTCCACCATATCTTGCAAGGAGAAACTCTGCCAGGAAAGAAAACATCCAAAATCTTGTTCTAAAGCTTGCACGGGGGTCTGCAAAGAGTTTGGCAAGAATGAAAGGTAGTTGTCCAAAACTCGTTCTTTTCCAATAGAATAACCATGGAAAAGGCAGGAGAGTGGTAAGTACTGTTTTCTCTAAGTCTGAAGGCTGCCCACACTGTGCCTGCGTGCTGCAGCTTGCATCTTCGCCTTTGGGAAGCTGCCGCTCGCCGATTCTCCCGGAGGCGAAGAAGCGGCTTCTTCGCACACAGAGCATTGTGGCGAGCGCAGGGAGCTCCTGAGAGCGGTTTGTGCCGAAAGAAGCCCGGGACCGGCACTTAGCTTCGGAGAGCTGCGTATCTGCGTCTTCTGCGTGTCTTGCCGCTCTACACTCAGCAAAAAGCTTTTCCACCATATCTTGCAAGGAGAAACTCTGCCAGGAAAGAAAACATCCAAAATCTTCTTCTAAAGCTTGCACGGGGGTCTGCAAAGAGTTTGGCAAGAATGAAAGGTAGTTGTCCAAAACTCGTTCTTTTCCAATAGAATAACCATGGAAAAGGGCAGGAGAGTGGTAAAGTACTGTTTTCTCTAAGTCTGAAGGCTGCCCACACTGTGCCTGCGTGCTGCAGCTTGCATCTTCGCCTTTGGGAAGCTGCCGCTCGCCGATTCTCCCGGAGGCGAAGAAGCGGCTTCTTCGCACACAGAGCATTGTGGCGAGCGCAGGGAGCTCCTGAGAGCGGTTTGTGCCGAAAGAAGCCCGGGACCGGCACTTAGCTTCGGAGAGCTGCGTATCTGCGTCTTCTGCGTGTCTTGCCGCTCTACACTCAGCAAAAAGCTTTTCACCATATCTTGCAAGGAGAAACTCTGCCAGGAAAGAAAACATCCAAAATCTTCTTCTAAAGCTTGCACGGGGGTCTGCAAAGAGTTTGGCAAGAATGAAAGGTAGTTGTCCAAAACTCGTTCTTTTCCAATAGAATAACCATGGAAAAGGCAGGAGAGTGGTAAAGTACTGTTTTCTCTAAGTCTGAAGGCTGCCCACACTGTGCCTGTGTGCTGCAGCTTGCATCTTCGCCTTTGGGAAGCTGCCGCTCGCCGATTCTCCCGGAGGCGAAGAAGCGGCTTCTTCGCACACAGAGCATTGTGGCGAGCGCAGGGAGCTCCTGAGAGCGGTTTGTGCCGAAAGAAGCCCGGGACCGGCACTTAGCTTCGGAAGCTGCGTATCTGCGTCTTCTGCGTGTCTTGCCGCTCTACACTCAGCAAAAAGCTTTTCCACCATATCTTGCAAGGAGAAACTCTGCCAGGAAAGAAAACATCCAAAATCTTGTTCTAAAGCTTGCACGGGGGTCTGCAAAGAGTTTGGCAAGAATGAAAGGTAGTTGTCCAAACTCGTTCTTTTCCAATAGAATAACCATGGAAAAGGCAGGAGAGTGGTAAAGTACTGTTTTCTCTAAGTCTGAAGGCTGCCCACACTGTGCATGCGTGCTGCAGCTTGCATCTTCGCCTTTGGGAAGCTGCCGCTCGCCGATTTCTCCCGGAGGCGAAGAAGCGGCTTCTTCGCACACAGAGCATTGTGGCGAGCGCAGGGAGCTCCTGAGAGCGGTTTGTGCCGAAAGAAGCCGGGACCGGCACTTAGCTTCGGAGAGCTGCGTATCTGCGTCTTCTGCGTGTCTTGCCGCTCTACACTTAGCAAAAAGCTTTTCCACCATATCTTGCAAGGAGAAACTCTGCCAGGAAAGAAAACATCCAAAATCTTCTTCTAAAGCTTGCACGGGGGTCTGCAAAGAGTTTGGCAAGAATGAAAGGTAGTTGTCCAAAACTCGTTCTTTTCCAATAGAATAACCATGGAAAAGGCAGGAGAGTGGTAAAGTACTGTTTTCTCTAAGTCTGAAGGCTGCCCACACTGTGCCTGCGTGGTGCAGCTTGCATCTTCGCCTTTGGGAAGCTGCCGCACGCCGATTCTCCCGGAGGCGAAGAAGCGGCTTCTTCGCACACAGAGCATTGTGGCGAGCGCAGGGAGCTCCTGAGAGCGGTTTGTGCCGAAAGAAGCCCGGGACCGGCACTTAGCTTCGGAGAGCTGCGTATCTGCGTCTTCTGCGTGTCTTGCCGCTCTACACTCAGCAAAAAGCTTTTCCACCATATCTTGCAAGGAGAAACTCTGCCAGGAAAGAAAACATCCAAAATCTTGTTCTAAAGCTTGCACGGGGGTCTGCAAAGAGTTTGGCAAGAATGAAAGGTAGTTGTCCAAAACTCGTTCTTTTCCAATAGAATAACCATGGAAAAGGCAGGAGAGTGGTAAAGTACTGTTTTCTCTAAGTCTGAAGGCTGCCCACACTGTGCCTGTGTGCTGCAGCTTGCATCTTCGCCTTTGGGAAGCTGCCGCTCGCCGATTCTCCCGGGAGGCGAAGAAGCGGCTTCTTCGCACACAGAGCATTGTGGCGAGCGCAGGGAGCTCCTGAGAGCGGTTTGTGCCGAAAGAAGCCCGGGACCGGCACTTAGCTTCGGAGAGCTGCGTATCTGCGTCTTCTGCGTGTCTTGCCGCTCTACACTCAGCAAAAAGCTTTTCCACCATATCTTGCAAGGAGAAACTCTGCCAGGAAAGAAAACATCCAAAATCTTGTTCTAAAGCTTGCACGGGGGTCTGCAAAGAGTTTGGCAAGAATGAAAGGTAGTTGTCCAAAACTCGTTCTTTTCCAATAGAATAACCATGGAAAAGGCAGGAGAGTGGTAAAGTACTGTTTTCTCTAAGTCTGAAGGCTGCCCACACTGTGCCTGTGTGCTGCAGCTTGCATCTTCGCCTTTGGGAAGCTGCCGCTCGCCGATTCTCCCGGAGGCGAAGAAGCGGCTTCTTCGCACACAGAGCATTGTGGCGAGCGCAGGGAGCTCCTGAGAGCGGTTTGTGCCGAAAGAAGCCCGGGACCGGCACTTAGCTTCGGAGAGCTGCGTATCTGCGTCTTCTGCGTGTCTTGCCGCTCTACACTCAGCAAAAAGCTTTTCCACCATATCTTGCAAGGAGAAACTCTGCCAGGAAAGAAAACATCCAAAATCTTGTTCTAAAGCTTGCACGGGGGTCTGCAAAGAGTTTGGCAAGAATGAAAGGTAGTTGTCCAAAACTCGTTCTTTTCCAATAGAATAACCATGGAAAAGGCAGGGAGTGGTAAAGTACTGTTTTCTCTAAGTCTGAAGGCTGCCCACACTGTGCCTGCGTGCTGCAGCTTGCATCTTCGCCTTTGGGAAGCTGCCGCTCGCCGATTCTCCCGGAGGCGAAGAAGCGGCTTCTTCGCACACAGAGCATTGTGGCGAGCGCAGGGAGCTCCTGAGAGCGGTTTGTGCCGAAAGAAGCCCGGGACCGGCACTTAGCTTCGGAGAGCTGCGTATCTGCGTCTTCTGCGTGTCTTGCCGCTCTACACTCAGCAAAAAGCTTTTCCACCATATCTTGCAAGGAGAAACTCTGCCAGGAAAGAAAACATCCAAAATCTTCTTCTAAAGCTTGCACGGGGGTCTGCAAAGAGTTTGGCAAGAATGAAAGGTAGTTGTCCAAAACTCGTTCTTTTCCAATAGAATAACCATGGAAAAGGCAGGAGAGTGGTAAAGTACTGTTTTCTCTAAGTCTGAAGGCTGCCCACACTGTGCCTGCGTGCTGCAGCTTGCATCTTCGCCTTTGGGAAGCTGCCGCTCGCCGATTCTCCCGGAGGCGAAGAAGCGGCTTCTTCGCACACAGAGCATTGTGGCGAGCGCAGGGAGCTCCTGAGAGCGGTTTGTGCCGAAAGAAGCCCGGCACCGGCACTTAGCTTCGGAGAGCTGCGTATCTGCGTCTTCTGCGTGTCTTGCCGCTCTACACTCAGCAAAAAGCTTTTCCACCATATCTTGCAAGGAGAAACTCTGCCAGGAAAGAAAACATCCAAAATCTTCTTCTAAAGCTTGCACGGGGGTCTGCAAAGAGTTTGGCAAGAATGAAAGGTAGTTGTCCAAAACTCGTTCTTTTCCAATAGAATAACCATGGAAAAGGCAGGAGAGTGGTAAAGTACTGTTTTCTCTAAGTCTGAAGGCTGCCCACACTGTGCCTGTGTGCTGCAGCTTGCATCTTCGCCTTTGGGAAGCTGCCGCTCGCCGATTCTCCCGGAGGCGAAGAAGCGGCTTCTTCGCACACAGAGCATTGTGGCGAGCGCAGGGAGCTCCTGAGAGCGGTTTGTGCCGAAAGAAGCCCGGGACCGGCACTTAGCTTCGGAGAGCTGCGTATCTGCGTCTTCTGCGTGTCTTGCCGCTCTACACTCAGCAAAAAGCTTTTCCACCATATCTTGCAAGGAGAAACTCTGCCAGGAAAGAAAACATCCAAAATCTTGTTCTAAAGCTTGCACGGAGGTCTGCAAAGAGTTTGGCAAGAATGAAAGGTAGTTGTCCAAAACTCGTTCTTTTCCAATAGAATAACCATGGAAAAGGCAGGAGAGTGGTAAAGTACTGTTTTCTCTAAGTCTGAAGGCTGCCCACACTGTGCCTGCGTGCTGCAGCTTGCATCTTCGCCTTTGGGAAGCTGCCGCTCGCCGATTCTCCCGGAGGCGAAGAAGCGGCTTCTTCGCACACAGAGCATTGTGGCGAGCGCAGGGAGCTCCTGAGAGCGGTTTGTGCCGAAAGAAGCCCGGGACCGGCACTTAGCTTCGGAGAGCTGCGTATCTGCGTCTTCTGCGTGTCTTGCCGCTCTACACTCAGCAAAAAGCTTTTCCACCATATCTTGCAAGGAGAAACTCTGCCAGGAAAGAAAACATCCAAAATCTTGTTCTAAAGCTTGCACGGGGGTCTGCAAAGAGTTTGGCAAGAATGAAAGGTAGTTGTCCAAAACTCGTTCTTTTCCAATAGAATAACCATGGAAAAGGCAGGAGAGTGGTAAAGTACTGTTTTCTCTAAGTCTGAAGGCTGCCCACACTGTGCCTGCGTGCTGCAGCTTGCATCTTCGCCTTTGGGAAGCTGCCGCTCGCCGATTCTCCCGGAGGCGAAGAAGCGGCTTCTTCGCACACAGAGCATTGTGGCGAGCGCAGGGAGCTCCTGAGAGCGGTTTGTGCCGAAAGAAGCCCGGGACCGGCACTTAGCTTCGGAGAGCTGCGTATCTGCGTCTTCTGCGTGTCTTGCCGCTCTACACTCAGCAAAAAGCTTTTCCACCATATCTTGCAAGGAGAAACTCTGCCAGGAAAGAAAACATCCAAAATCTTGTTCTAAAGCTTGCACGGGGGTCTGCAAAGAGTTTGGCAAGAATGAAAGGTAGTTGTCCAAAACTCGTTCTTTTCCAATAGAATAACCATGGAAAAGGCAGGAGAGTGGTAAAGTACTGTTTTCTCGAAGTCTGAAGGCTGCCCACACTGTGCCTGTGTGCTGCAGCTTGCATCTTCGCCTTTGGGAAGCTGCCGCTCGCCGATTCTCCCGGAGGCGAAGAAGCGGCTTCTTCGCACACAGAGCATTGTGGCGAGCGCAGGGAGCTCCTGAGAGCGGTTTGTGCCGAAAGAAGCCCGGGACCGGCACTTAGCTTCGGAGAGCTGCGTATCTGCGTCTTCTGCGTGTCTTGCCGCTCTACACTCAGCAAAAAGCTTTTCCACCATATCTTGCAAGGAGAAACTCTGCCAGGAAAGAAAACATCCAAAATCTTGTTCTAAAGCTTGCACGGGGGTCTGCAAAGAGTTTGGCAAGAATGAAAGGTAGTTGTCCAAAACTCGTTCTTTTCCAATAGAATAACCATGGAAAAGGCAGGAGAGTGGTAAAGTACTGTTTTCTCTAAGTCTGAAGGCTGCCCACACTGTGCCTGTGTGCTGCAGCTTGCATCTTCGCCTTTGGGAAGCTGCCGCTCGCCGATTCTCCCGGAGGCGAAGAAGCGGCTTCTTCGCACACAGAGCATTGTGGCGAGCGCAGGGAGCTCCTGAGAGCGGTTTGTGCCGAAAGAAGCCCGGGACCGGCACTTAGCTTCGGAGAGCTGCGTATCTGCGTCTTCTGCGTGTCTTGCCGCTCTACACTCAGCAAAAAGCTTTTCCACCATATCTTGCAAGGAGAAACTCTGCCAGGAAAGAAAACATCCAAAATCTTGTTCTAAAGCTTGCACGGGGGTCTGCAAAGAGTTTGGCAAGAATGAAAGGTAGTTGTCCAAAACTCGTTCTTTTCCAATAGAATAACCATGGAAAAGGCAGGAGAGTGGTAAAGTACTGTTTTCTCTAAGTTTGAAGGCTGCCCACACTGTGCCTGCGTGCTGCAGCTTGCATCTTCGCCTTTGGGAAGCTGCCGCTCGCCGATTCTCCCGGAGGCAGAAGCGGCTTCTTCGCACACAGAGCATTGTGGCGAGCGCAGGGAGCTCCTGAGAGCGGTTTGTGCCGAAAGAAGCCCGGGACCGGCACTTAGCTTCGGAGAGCTGCGTATCTGCGTCTTCTGCGTGTCTTGCCGCTCTACACTCAGCAAAAAGCTTTTCCACCATATCTTGCAAGGAGAAACTCTGCCAGGAAAGAAAACATCCAAAATCTTCTTCTAAAGCTTGCACGGGGGTCTGCAAAGAGTTTGGCAAGAATGAAAGGTAGTTGTCCAAAACTCGTTCTTTTCCAATAGAATAACCATGGAAAAGGCAGGAGAGTGGTAAAGTACTGTTTTCTCTAAGTCTGAAGGCTGCCCACACTGTGCCTGCGTGCTGCAGCTTGCATCTTCGCCTTTGGGAAGCTGCCGCTCGCCGATTCTCCAGTAGTGCGTAAGAAGCGGCTTCTTCGCACACAGAGCATTGTGGCGAGCGCAGGGAGCTCCTGAGAGCGGTTTGTGCCGAAAGAAGCCCGGCACCGGCACTTAGCTTCGGAGAGCTGCGTATCTGCGTCTTCTGCGTGTCTTGCCGCTCTACACTCAGCAAAAAGCTTTTCCACCATATCTTGCAAGGAGAAACTCTGCCAGGAAAGAAAACATCCAAAATCTTCTTCTAAAGCTTGCACGGGGGTCTGCAAAGAGTTTGGCAAGAATGAAAGGTAGTTGTCCAAAACTCGTTCTTTTCCAATAGAATAACCATGGAAAAGGCAGGAGAGTGGTAAAGTACTGTTTTCTCTAAGTCTGAAGGCTGCCCACACTGTGCCTGTGTGCTGCAGCTTGCATCTTCGCCTTTGGGAAGCTGCCGCTCGCCGATTCTCCCGGAGGCGAAGAAGCGGCTTCTTCGCACACAGAGCATTGTGGCGAGCGCAGGGAGCTCCTGAGAGCGGTTTGTGCCGAAAGAAGCCCGGGACCGGCACTTAGCTTCGGAGAGCTGCGTATCTGCGTCTTCTGCGTGTCTTGCCGCTCTACACTCAGCAAAAAGCTTTTCCACCATATCTTGCAAGGAGAAACTCTGCCAGGAAAGAAAACATCCAAAATCTTGTTCTAAAGCTTGCACGGGGGTCTGCAAAGAGTTTGGCAAGAATGAAAGGTAGTTGTCCAAAACTCGTTCTTTTCCAATAGAATAACCATGGAAAAGGCAGGAGAGTGGTAAAGTACTGTTTTCTCTAAGTCTGAAGGCTGCCCACACTGTGCCTGCGTGCTGCAGCTTGCATCTTCGCCTTTGGGAAGCTGCCGCTCGCCGATTCTCCCGGAGGCGAAGAAGCGGCTTCTTCGCACACAGAGCATTGTGGCGAGCGCAGGGAGCTCCTGAGAGCGGTTTGTGCCGAAAGAAGCCCGGGACCGGCACTTAGCTTCGGAGAGCTGCGTATCTGCGTCTTCTGCGTGTCTTGCCGCTCTACACTCAGCAAAAAGCTTTTCCACCATATCTTGCAAGGAGAAACTCTGCCAGGAAAGAAAACATCCAAAATCTTCTTCTAAAGCTTGCACGGGGGTCTGCAAAGAGTTTGGCAAGAATGAAAGGTAGTTGTCCAAAACTCGTTCTTTTCCAATAGAATAACCATGGAAAAGGCAGGAGAGTGGTAAAGTACTGTTTTCTCTAAGTCTGAAGGCTGCCCACACTGTGCCTGCGTGCTGCAGCTTGCATCTTCGCCTTTGGGAAGCTGCCGCTCGCCGATTCTCCCGGAGGCGAAGAAGCGGCTTCTTCGCACACAGAGCATTGTGGCGAGCGCAGGGAGCTCCTGAGAGCGGTTTGTGCCGAAAGAAGCCCGGGACCGGCACTTAGCTTCGGAGAGCTGCGTATCTGCGTCTTCTGCGTGTCTTGCCGCTCTACACTCAGCAAAAAGCTTTTCCACCATATCTTGCAAGGAGAAACTCTGCCAGGAAAGAAAACATCCAAAATCTTGTTCTAAAGCTTGCACGGGGGTCTGCAAAGAGTTTGGCAAGAATGAAAGGTAGTTGTCCAAAACTCGTTCTTTTCCAATAGAATAACCATGGAAAAGGCAGGAGAGTGGTAAAGTACTGTTTTCTCTAAGTCTGAAGGCTGCCCACACTGTGCCTGCGTGCTGCAGCTTGCATCTTCGCCTTTGGGAAGCTGCCGCTCGCCGATTCTCCCGGAGGCGAAGAAGCGGCTTCTTCGCACACAGAGCATTGTGGCGAGCGCAGGGAGCTCCTGAGAGCGGTTTGTGCCGAAAGAAGCCCGGGACCGGCACTTAGCTTCGGAGAGCTGCGTATCTGCGTCTTCTGCGTGTCTTGCCGCTCTACACTCAGCAAAAAGCTTTTCCACCATATCTTGCAAGGAGAAACTCTGCCAGGAAAGAAAACATCCAAAATCTTGTTCTAAAGCTTGCACGGGGGTCTGCAAAGAGTTTGGCAAGAATGAAAGGTAGTTGTCCAAAACTCGTTCTTTTCCAATAGAATAACCATGGAAAAGGCAGGAGAGTGGTAAAGTACTGTTTTCTCTAAGTCTGAAGGCTGCCCACACTGTGCCTGTGTGCTGCAGCTTGCATCTTCGCCTTTGGGAAGCTGCCGCTCGCCGATTCTCCCGGAGGCGAAGAAGCGGCTTCTTCGCACACAGAGCATTGTGGCGAGCGCAGGGAGCTCCTGAGAGCGGTTTGTGCCGAAAGAAGCCCGGGACCGGCACTTAGCTTCGGAGAGCTGCGTATCTGCGTCTTCTGCGTGTCTTGCCGCTCTACACTCAGCAAAAAGCTTTTCCACCATATCTTGCAAGGAGAAACTCTGCCAGGAAAGAAAACATCCAAAATCTTGTTCTAAAGCTTGCACGGGGGTCTGCAAAGAGTTTGGCAAGAATGAAAGGTAGTTGTCCAAAACTCGTTCTTTTCCAATAGAATAACCATGGAAAAGGCAGGAGAGTGGTAAAGTACTGTTTTCTCTAAGTTTGAAGGCTGCCCACACTGTGCCTGCGTGCTGCAGCTTGCATCTTCGCCTTTGGGAAGCTGCCGCTCGCCGATTCTCCCGGAGGCGAAGAAGCGGCTTCTTCGCACACAGAGCATTGTGGCGAGCGCAGGGAGCTCCTGAGAGCGGTTTGTGCCGAAAGAAGCCCGGGACCGGCACTTAGCTTCGGAGAGCTGCGTATCTGCGTCTTCTGCGTGTCTTGCCGCTCTACACTCAGCAAAAAGCTTTTCCACCATATCTTGCAAGGAGAAACTCTGCCAGGAAAGAAAACATCCAAAATCTTCTTCTAAAGCTTGCACGGGGGTCTGCAAAGAGTTTGGCAAGAATGAAAGGTAGTTGTCCAAAACTCGTTCTTTTCCAATAGAATAACCATGGAAAAGGCAGGAGAGTGGTAAAGTACTGTTTTCTCGAAGTCTGAAGGCTGCCCACACTGTGCCTGTGTGCTGCAGCTTGCATCTTCGCCTTTGGGAAGCTGCCGCTCGCCGATTCTCCCGGAGGCGAAGAAGCGGCTTCTTCGCACACAGAGCATTGTGGCGAGCGCAGGGAGCTCCTGAGAGCGGTTTGTGCCGAAAGAAGCCCGGGACCGGCACTTAGCTTCGGAGAGCTGCGTATCTGCGTCTTCTGCGTGTCTTGCCGCTCTACACTCAGCAAAAAGCTTTTCCACCATATCTTGCAAGGAGAAACTCTGCCAGGAAAGAAAACATCCAAAATCTTGTTCTAAAGCTTGCACGGGGGTCTGCAAAGAGTTTGGCAAGAATGAAAGGTAGTTGTCCAAAACTCGTTCTTTTCCAATAGAATAACCATGGAAAAGGCAGGAGAGTGGTAAAGTACTGTTTTCTCTAAGTCTGAAGGCTGCCCGCACTGTGCCTGTGTGGTGCAGCTTGCATCTTCGCCTTTGGGAAGCTGCCGCTCGCCGATTCTCCCGGAGGCGAAGAAGCGGCTTCTTCGCACACAGAGCATTGTGGCGAGCGCAGGGAGCTCCTGAGAGCGGTTTGTGCCGAAAGAAGCCCGGGACCGGCACTTAGCTTCGGAGAGCTGCGTATCTGCGTCTTCTGCGTGTCTTGCCGCTCTACACTCAGCAAAAAGCTTTTCCACCATATCTTGCAAGGAGAAACTCTGCCAGGAAAGAAAACATCCAAAATCTTGTTCTAAAGCTTGCACGGGGGTCTGCAAAGAGTTTGGCAAGAATGAAAGGTAGTTGTCCAAAACTCCTTCTTTTCCAATAGAATAACCATGGAAAAGGCAGGAGAGTGGTAAAGTACTGTTTTCTCTAAGTCTGAAGGCTGCCCACACTGTGCCTGTGTGCTGCAGCTTGCATCTTCGCCTTTGGGAAGCTGCCGCTCGCCGATTCTCCCGGAGGCGAAGAAGCGGCTTCTTCGCACACAGAGCATTGTGGCGAGCGCAGGGAGCTCCTGAGAGCGGTTTGTGCCGAAAGAAGCCCGGGACCGGCACTTAGCTTCGGAGAGCTGCGTATCTGCGTCTTCTGCGTGTCTTGCCGCTCTACACTCAGCAAAAAGCTTTTCCACCATATCTTGCAAGGAGAAACTCTGCCAGGAAAGAAAACATCCAAAATCTTGTTCTAAAGCTTGCACGGGGGTCTGCAAAGAGTTTGGCAAGAATGAAAGGTAGTTGTCCAAAACTCGTTCTTTTCCAATAGAATAACCATGGAAAAGGCAGGAGAGTGGTAAAGTACTGTTTTCTCGAAGTCTGAAGGCTGCCCACACTGTGCCTGTGTGCTGCAGCTTGCATCTTCGCCTTTGGGAAGCTGCCGCTCGCCGATTCTCCCGGAGGCGAAGAAGCGGCTTCTTCGCACACAGAGCATTGTGGCGAGCGCAGGGAGCTCCTGAGAGCGGTTTGTGCCGAAAGAAGCCCGGGACCGGCACTTAGCTTCGGAGAGCTGCGTATCTGCGTCTTCTGCGTGTCTTGCCGCTCTACACTCAGCAAAAAGCTTTTCCACCATATCTTGCAAGGAGAAACTCTGCCAGGAAAGAAAACATCCAAAATCTTGTTCTAAAGCTTGCACGGGGGTCTGCAAAGAGTTTGGCAAGAATGAAAGGTAGTTGTCCAAAACTCCTTCTTTTCCAATAGAATAACCATGGAAAAGGCAGGAGAGTGGTAAAGTACTGTTTTCTCTAAGTCTGAAGGCTGCCCACACTGTGCCTGTGTGCTGCAGCTTGCATCTTCGCCTTTGGGAAGCTGCCGCTCGCCGATTCTCCCGGAGGCGAAGAAGCGGCTTCTTCGCACACAGAGCATTGTGGCGAGCGCAGGGAGCTCCTGAGAGCGGTTTGTGCCGAAAGAAGCCCGGGACCGGCACTTAGCTTCGGAGAGCTGCGTATCTGCGTCTTCTGCGTGTCTTGCTGCTCTACACTCAGCAAAAAGCTTTTCCACCATATCTTGCAAGGAGAAACTCTGCCAGGAAAGAAAACATCCAAAATCTTGTTCTAAAGCTTGCACGGGGGTCTGCAAAGCGTTTGGCAAGAATGAAAGGTAGTTGTCCAAAACTCGTTCTTTTCCAATAGAATAACCATGGAAAAGGCAGGAGAGTGGTAAAGTACTGTTTTCTCTAAGTCTGAAGGCTGCCCACACTGTGCCTGCGTGCTGCAGCTTGCATCTTCGCCTTTGGGAAGCTGCCGCTCGCCGATTCTCCCGGAGGCGAAGAAGCGGCTTCTTCGCACACAGAGCATTGTGGCGAGCGCAGGGAGCTCCTGAGAGCGGTTTGTGCCGAAAGAAGCCCGGGACCGGCACTTAGCTTCGGAGAGATGCGTATCTGCGTCTTCTGCGTGTCTTGCCGCTCTACACTCAGCAAAAAGCTTTTCCACCATATCTTGCAAGGAGAAACTCTGCCAGGAAAGAAAACATCCAAAATCTTGTTCTAAAGCTTGCACGGGGGTCTGCAAAGAGTTTGGCAAGAATGAAAGGTAGTTGTCCAAAACTCGTTCTTTTCCAATAGAATAACCATGGAAAAGGCAGGAGAGTGGTAAAGTACTGTTTTCTCTAAGTCTGAAGGCTGCCCACACTGTGCCTGTGTGCTGCAGCTTGCATCTTCGCCTTTGGGAAGCTGCCGCTCGCCGATTCTCCCGGAGGCGAAGAAGCGGCTTCTTCGCACACAGAGCATTGTGGCGAGCGCAGGGAGCTCCTGAGAGCGGTTTGTGCCGAAAGAAGCCCGGGACCGGCACTTAGCTTCGGAGAGCTGCGTATCTGCGTCTTCTGCGTGTCTTGCCGCTCTACACTCAGTAAAAAGCTTTTCCACCATATCTTGCAAGGAGAAACTCTGCCAGGAAAGAAAACATCCAAAATCTTGTTCTAAAGCTTGCACGGGGGTCTGCAAAGAGTTTGGCAAGAATGAAAGGTAGTTGTCCAAAACTCGTTCTTTTCCAATAGAATAACCATGGAAAAGGCAGGAGAGTGGTAAAGTACTGTTTTCTCGAAGTCTGAAGGCTGCCCACACTGTGCCTGTGTGCTGCAGCTTGCATCTTCGCCTTTGGGAAGCTGCCGCTCGCCGATTCTCCCGGAGGCGAAGAAGCGGCTTCTTCGCACACAGAGCATTGTGGCGAGCGCAGGGAGCTCCTGAGAGCGGTTTGTGCCGAAAGAAGCCCGGGACCGGCACTTAGCTTCGGAGAGCTGCGTATCTGCGTCTTCTGCGTGTCTTGCCGCTCTACACTCAGCAAAAAGCTTTTCCACCATATCTTGCAAGGAGAAACTCTGCCAGGAAAGAAAACATCCAAAATCTTGTTCTAAAGCTTGCACGGGGGTCTGCAAAGAGTTTGGCAAGAATGAAAGGTAGTTGTCCAAAACTCGTTCTTTTCCAATAGAATAACCATGGAAAAGGCAGGAGAGTGGTAAAGTACTGTTTTCTCGAAGTCTGAAGGCTGCCCACACTGTGCCTGTGTGCTGCAGCTTGCATCTTCGCCTTTGGGAAGCTGCCGCTCGCCGATTCTCCCGGAGGCGAAGAAGCGGCTTCTTCGCACACAGAGCATTGTGGCGAGCGCAGGGAGCTCCTGAGAGCGGTTTGTGCCGAAAGAAGCCCGGGACCGGCACTTAGCTTCGGAGAGCTGCGTATCTGCGTCTTCTGCGTGTCTTGCCGCTCTACACTCAGCAAAAAGCTTTTCCACCATATCTTGCAAGGAGAAACTCTGCCAGGAAAGAAAACATCCAAAATCTTGTTCTAAAGCTTGCACGGGGGTCTGCAAAGAGTTTGGCAAGAATGAAAGGTAGTTGTCCAAAACTCGTTCTTTTCCAATAGAATAACCATGGAAAAGGCAGGAGAGTGGTAAAGTACTGTTTTCTCTAAGTCTGAAGGCTGCCCACACTGTGCCTGTGTGGTGCAGCTTGCATCTTCGCCTTTGGGAAGCTGCCGCTCGCCGATTCTCCCGGAGGCGAAGAAGCGGCTTCTTCGCACACAGAGCATTGTGGCGAGCGCAGGGAGCTCCTGAGAGCGGTTTGTGCCGAAAGAAGCCCGGGACCGGCACTTAGCTTCGGAGAGCTGCGTATCTGCGTCTTCTGCGTGTCTTGCTGCTCTACACTCAGCAAAAAGCTTTTCCACCATATCTTGCAAGGAGAAACTCTGCCAGGAAAGAAAACATCCAAAATCTTGTTCTAAAGCTTGCACGGGGGTCTGCAAAGCGTTTGGCAAGAATGAAAGGTAGTTGTCCAAAACTCGTTCTTTTCCAATAGAATAACCATGGAAAAGGCAGGAGAGTGGTAAAGTACTGTTTTCTCTAAGTCTGAAGGCTGCCCACACTGTGCCTGCGTGCTGCAGCTTGCATCTTCGCCTTTGGGAAGCTGCCGCTCGCCGATTCTCCCGGAGGCGAAGAAGCGGCTTCTTCGCACACAGAGCATTGTGGCGAGCGCAGGGAGCTCCTGAGAGCGGTTTGTGCCGAAAGAAGCCCGGGACCGGCACTTAGCTTCGGAGAGATGCGTATCTGCGTCTTCTGCGTGTCTTGCCGCTCTACACTCAGCAAAAAGCTTTTCCACCATATCTTGCAAGGAGAAACTCTGCCAGGAAAGAAAACATCCAAAATCTTCTTCTAAAGCTTGCACGGGGGTCTGCAAAGAGTTTGGCAAGAATGAAAGGTAGTTGTCCAAAACTCGTTCTTTTCCAATAGAATAACCATGGAAAAGGCAGGAGAGTGGTAAAGTACTGTTTTCTCTAAGTCTGAAGGCTGCCCACACTGTGCCTGTGTGCTGCAGCTTGCATCTTCGCCTTTGGGAAGCTGCCGCTCGCCGATTCTCCCGGAGGCGAAGAAGCGGCTTCTTCGCACACAGAGCATTGTGGCGAGCGCAGGGAGCTCCTGAGAGCGGTTTGTGCCGAAAGAAGCCCGGGACCGGCACTTAGCTTCGGAGAGCTGCGTATCTGCGTCTTCTGCGTGTCTTGCCGCTCTACACTCAGTAAAAAGCTTTTCCACCATATCTTGCAAGGAGAAACTCTGCCAGGAAAGAAAACATCCAAAATCTTGTTCTAAAGCTTGCACGGGGGTCTGCAAAGAGTTTGGCAAGAATGAAAGGTAGTTGTCCAAAACTCGTTCTTTTCCAATAGAATAACCATGGAAAAGGCAGGAGAGTGGTAAAGTACTGTTTTCTCTAAGTCTGAAGGCTGCCCACACTGTGCCTGTGTGCTGCAGCTTGCATCTTCGCCTTTGGGAAGCTGCCGCTCGCCGATTCTCCCGGAGGCGAAGAAGCGGCTTCTTCGCACACAGAGCATTGTGGCGAGCGCAGGGAGCTCCTGAGAGCGGTTTGTGCCGAAAGAAGCCCGGGACCGGCACTTAGCTTCGGAGAGCTGCGTATCTGCGTCTTCTGCGTGTCTTGCCGCTCTACACTCAGCAAAAAGCTTTTCCACCATATCTTGCAAGGAGAAACTCTGCCAGGAAAGAAAACATCCAAAATCTTCTTCTAAAGCTTGCACGGGGGTCTGCAAAGAGTTTGGCAAGAATGAAAGGTAGTTGTCCAAAACTCCTTCTTTTCCAATAGAATAACCATGGAAAAGGCAGGAGAGTGGTAAAGTACTGTTTTCTCTAAGTTTGAAGGCTGCCCACACTGTGCCTGCGTGCTGCAGCTTGCATCTTCGCCTTTGGGAAGCTGCCGCTCGCCGATTCTCCCGGAGGCGAAGAAGCGGCTTCTTCGCACACAGAGCATTGTGGCGAGCGCAGGGAGCTCCTGAGAGCGGTTTGTGCCGAAAGAAGCCCGGGACCGGCACTTAGCTTCGGAGAGCTGCGTATCTGCGTCTTCTGCGTGTCTTGCCGCTCTACACTCAGCAAAAAGCTTTTCCACCATATCTTGCAAGGAGAAACTCTGCCAGGAAAGAAAACATCCAAAATCTTGTTCTAAAGCTTGCACGGGGGTCTGCAAAGAGTTTGGCAAGAATGAAAGGTAGTTGTCCAAAACTCGTTCTTTTCCAATAGAATAACCATGGAAAAGGCAGGAGAGTGGTAAAGTACTGTTTTCTCGAAGTCTGAAGGCTGCCCACACTGTGCCTGCGTGCTGCAGCTTGCATCTTCGCCTTTGGGAAGCTGCCGCTCGCCGATTCTCCCGGAGGCGAAGAAGCGGCTTCTTCGCACACAGAGCATTGTGGCGAGCGCAGGGAGCTCCTGAGAGCGGTTTGTGCCGAAAGAAGCCCGGGACCGGCACTTAGCTTCGGAGAGCTGCGTATCTGCGTCTTCTGCGTGTCTTGCCACTCTACACTCAGCAAAAAGCTTTTCCACCATATCTTGCAAGGAGAAACTCTGCCAGGAAAGAAAACATCCAAAATCTTGTTCTAAAGCTTGCACGGGGGTCTGCAAAGAGTTTGGCAAGAATGAAAGGTAGTTGTCCAAAACTCGTTCTTTTCCAATAGAATAACCATGGAAAAGGCAGGAGAGTGGTAAAGTACTGTTTTCTCTAAGTCTGAAGGCTGCCCACACTGTGCCTGCGTGCTGCAGCTTGCATCTTCGCCTTTGGGAAGCTGCCGCTCGCCGATTCTCCCGGAGGCGAAGAAGCGGCTTCTTCGCACACAGAGCATTGTGGCGAGCGCAGGGAGCTCCTGAGAGCGGTTTGTGCCGAAAGAAGCCCGGGACCGGCACTTAGCTTCGGAGAGCTGCGTATCTGCGTCTTCTGCGTGTCTTGCCGCTCTACACTCAGCAAAAAGCTTTTCCACCATATCTTGCAAGGAGAAACTCTGCCAGGAAAGAAAACATCCAAAATCTTCTTCTAAAGCTTGCACGGGGGTCTGCAAAGAGTTTGGCAAGAATGAAAGGTAGTTGTCCAAAACTCGTTCTTTTCCAATAGAATAACCATGGAAAAGGCAGGAGAGTGGTAAAGTACTGTTTTCTCTAAGTCTGAAGGCTGCCCACACTGTGCCTGCGTGCTGCAGCTTGCATCTTCGCCTTTGGGAAGCTGCCGCTCGCCGATTCTCCCGGAGGCGAAGAAGCGGCTTCTTCGCACACAGAGCATTGTGGCGAGCGCAGGGAGCTCCTGAGAGCGGTTTGTGCCGAAAGAAGCCCGGGACCGGCACTTAGCTTCGGAGAGCTGCGTATCTGCGTCTTCTGCGTGTCTTGCCGCTCTACACTCAGTAAAAAGCTTTTCCACCATATCTTGCAAGGAGAAACTCTGCCAGGAAAGAAAACATCCAAAATCTTGTTCTAAAGCTTGCACGGGGGTCTGCAAAGAGTTTGGCAAGAATGAAAGGTAGTTGTCCAAAACTCGTTCTTTTCCAATAGAATAACCATGGAAAAGGCAGGAGAGTGGTAAAGTACTGTTTTCTCGAAGTCTGAAGGCTGCCCACACTGTGCCTGTGTGCTGCAGCTTGCATCTTCGCCTTTGGGAAGCTGCCGCTCGCCGATTCTCCCGGAGGCGAAGAAGCGGCTTCTTCGCACACAGAGCATTGTGGCGAGCGCAGGGAGCTCCTGAGAGCGGTTTGTGCCGAAAGAAGCCCGGGACCGGCACTTAGCTTCGGAGAGCTGCGTATCTGCGTCTTCTGCGTGTCTTGCCGCTCTACACTCAGCAAAAAGCTTTTCCACCATATCTTGCAAGGAGAAACTCTGCCAGGAAAGAAAACATCCAAAATCTTGTTCTAAAGCTTGCACGGGGGTCTGCAAAGAGTTTGGCAAGAATGAAAGGTAGTTGTCCAAAACTCGTTCTTTTCCAATAGAATAACCATGGAAAAGGCAGGAGAGTGGTAAAGTACTGTTTTCTCGAAGTCTGAAGGCTGCCCACACTGTGCCTGTGTGCTGCAGCTTGCATCTTCGCCTTTGGGAAGCTGCCGCTCGCCGATTCTCCCGGAGGCGAAGAAGCGGCTTCTTCGCACACAGAGCATTGTGGCGAGCGCAGGGAGCTCCTGAGAGCGGTTTGTGCCGAAAGAAGCCCGGGACCGGCACTTAGCTTCGGAGAGCTGCGTATCTGCGTCTTCTGCGTGTCTTGCCGCTCTACACTCAGCAAAAAGCTTTTCCACCATATCTTGCAAGGAGAAACTCTGCCAGGAAAGAAAACATCCAAAATCTTGTTCTAAAGCTTGCACGGGGGTCTGCAAAGAGTTTGGCAAGAATGAAAGGTAGTTGTCCAAAACTCGTTCTTTTCCAATAGAATAACCATGGAAAAGGCAGGAGAGTGGTAAAGTACTGTTTTCTCTAAGTCTGAAGGCTGCCCACACTGTGCCTGTGTGGTGCAGCTTGCATCTTCGCCTTTGGGAAGCTGCCGCTCGCCGATTCTCCCGGAGGCGAAGAAGCGGCTTCTTCGCACACAGAGCATTGTGGCGAGCGCAGGGAGCTCCTGAGAGCGGTTTGTGCCGAAAGAAGCCCGGGACCGGCACTTAGCTTCGGAGAGCTGCGTATCTGCGTCTTCTGCGTGTCTTGCTGCTCTACACTCAGCAAAAAGCTTTTCCACCATATCTTGCAAGGAGAAACTCTGCCAGGAAAGAAAACATCCAAAATCTTGTTCTAAAGCTTGCACGGGGGTCTGCAAAGCGTTTGGCAAGAATGAAAGGTAGTTGTCCAAAACTCGTTCTTTTCCAATAGAATAACCATGGAAAAGGCAGGAGAGTGGTAAAGTACTGTTTTCTCTAAGTCTGAAGGCTGCCCACACTGTGCCTGCGTGCTGCAGCTTGCATCTTCGCCTTTGGGAAGCTGCCGCTCGCCGATTCTCCCGGAGGCGAAGAAGCGGCTTCTTCGCACACAGAGCATTGTGGCGAGCGCAGGGAGCTCCTGAGAGCGGTTTGTGCCGAAAGAAGCCCGGGACCGGCACTTAGCTTCGGAGAGATGCGTATCTGCGTCTTCTGCGTGTCTTGCCGCTCTACACTCAGCAAAAAGCTTTTCCACCATATCTTGCAAGGAGAAACTCTGCCAGGAAAGAAAACATCCAAAATCTTCTTCTAAAGCTTGCACGGGGGTCTGCAAAGAGTTTGGCAAGAATGAAAGGTAGTTGTCCAAAACTCGTTCTTTTCCAATAGAATAACCATGGAAAAGGCAGGAGAGTGGTAAAGTACTGTTTTCTCTAAGTCTGAAGGCTGCCCACACTGTGCCTGTGTGCTGCAGCTTGCATCTTCGCCTTTGGGAAGCTGCCGCTCGCCGATTCTCCCGGAGGCGAAGAAGCGGCTTCTTCGCACACAGAGCATTGTGGCGAGCGCAGGGAGCTCCTGAGAGCGGTTTGTGCCGAAAGAAGCCCGGGACCGGCACTTAGCTTCGGAGAGCTGCGTATCTGCGTCTTCTGCGTGTCTTGCCGCTCTACACTCAGTAAAAAGCTTTTCCACCATATCTTGCAAGGAGAAACTCTGCCAGGAAAGAAAACATCCAAAATCTTGTTCTAAAGCTTGCACGGGGGTCTGCAAAGAGTTTGGCAAGAATGAAAGGTAGTTGTCCAAAACTCGTTCTTTTCCAATAGAATAACCATGGAAAAGGCAGGAGAGTGGTAAAGTACTGTTTTCTCTAAGTCTGAAGGCTGCCCACACTGTGCCTGTGTGCTGCAGCTTGCATCTTCGCCTTTGGGAAGCTGCCGCTCGCCGATTCTCCCGGAGGCGAAGAAGCGGCTTCTTCGCACACAGAGCATTGTGGCGAGCGCAGGGAGCTCCTGAGAGCGGTTTGTGCCGAAAGAAGCCCGGGACCGGCACTTAGCTTCGGAGAGCTGCGTATCTGCGTCTTCTGCGTGTCTTGCCGCTCTACACTCAGCAAAAAGCTTTTCCACCATATCTTGCAAGGAGAAACTCTGCCAGGAAAGAAAACATCCAAAATCTTCTTCTAAAGCTTGCACGGGGGTCTGCAAAGAGTTTGGCAAGAATGAAAGGTAGTTGTCCAAAACTCCTTCTTTTCCAATAGAATAACCATGGAAAAGGCAGGAGAGTGGTAAAGTACTGTTTTCTCTAAGTTTGAAGGCTGCCCACACTGTGCCTGCGTGCTGCAGCTTGCATCTTCGCCTTTGGGAAGCTGCCGCTCGCCGATTCTCCCGGAGGCGAAGAAGCGGCTTCTTCGCACACAGAGCATTGTGGCGAGCGCAGGGAGCTCCTGAGAGCGGTTTGTGCCGAAAGAAGCCCGGGACCGGCACTTAGCTTCGGAGAGCTGCGTATCTGCGTCTTCTGCGTGTCTTGCCGCTCTACACTCAGCAAAAAGCTTTTCCACCATATCTTGCAAGGAGAAACTCTGCCAGGAAAGAAAACATCCAAAATCTTGTTCTAAAGCTTGCACGGGGGTCTGCAAAGAGTTTGGCAAGAATGAAAGGTAGTTGTCCAAAACTCGTTCTTTTCCAATAGAATAACCATGGAAAAGGCAGGAGAGTGGTAAAGTACTGTTTTCTCGAAGTCTGAAGGCTGCCCACACTGTGCCTGCGTGCTGCAGCTTGCATCTTCGCCTTTGGGAAGCTGCCGCTCGCCGATTCTCCCGGAGGCGAAGAAGCGGCTTCTTCGCACACAGAGCATTGTGGCGAGCGCAGGGAGCTCCTGAGAGCGGTTTGTGCCGAAAGAAGCCCGGGACCGGCACTTAGCTTCGGAGAGCTGCGTATCTGCGTCTTCTGCGTGTCTTGCCACTCTACACTCAGCAAAAAGCTTTTCCACCATATCTTGCAAGGAGAAACTCTGCCAGGAAAGAAAACATCCAAAATCTTGTTCTAAAGCTTGCACGGGGGTCTGCAAAGAGTTTGGCAAGAATGAAAGGTAGTTGTCCAAAACTCGTTCTTTTCCAATAGAATAACCATGGAAAAGGCAGGAGAGTGGTAAAGTACTGTTTTCTCTAAGTCTGAAGGCTGCCCACACTGTGCCTGCGTGCTGCAGCTTGCATCTTCGCCTTTGGGAAGCTGCCGCTCGCCGATTCTCCCGGAGGCGAAGAAGCGGCTTCTTCGCACACAGAGCATTGTGGCGAGCGCAGGGAGCTCCTGAGAGCGGTTTGTGCCGAAAGAAGCCCGGGACCGGCACTTAGCTTCGGAGAGCTGCGTATCTGCGTCTTCTGCGTGTCTTGCCGCTCTACACTCAGCAAAAAGCTTTTCCACCATATCTTGCAAGGAGAAACTCTGCCAGGAAAGAAAACATCCAAAATCTTCTTCTAAAGCTTGCACGGGGGTCTGCAAAGAGTTTGGCAAGAATGAAAGGTAGTTGTCCAAAACTCGTTCTTTTCCAATAGAATAACCATGGAAAAGGCAGGAGAGTGGTAAAGTACTGTTTTCTCTAAGTCTGAAGGCTGCCCACACTGTGCCTGCGTGCTGCAGCTTGCATCTTCGCCTTTGGGAAGCTGCCGCTCGCCGATTCTCCCGGAGGCGAAGAAGCGGCTTCTTCGCACACAGAGCATTGTGGCGAGCGCAGGGAGCTCCTGAGAGCGGTTTGTGCCGAAAGAAGCCCGGGACCGGCACTTAGCTTCGGAGAGCTGCGTATCTGCGTCTTCTGCGTGTCTTGCCGCTCTACACTCAGCAAAAAGCTTTTCCACCATATCTTGCAAGGAGAAACTCTGCCAGGAAAGAAAACATCCAAAATCTTGTTCTAAAGCTTGCACGGGGGTCTGCAAAGAGTTTGGCAAGAATGAAAGGTAGTTGTCCAAAACTCGTTCTTTTCCAATAGAATAACCATGGAAAAGGCAGGAGAGTGGTAAAGTACTGTTTTCTCGAAGTCTGAAGGCTGCCCACACTGTGCCTGTGTGCTGCAGCTTGCATCTTCGCCTTTGGGAAGCTGCCGCTCGCCGATTCTCCCGGAGGCGAAGAAGCGGCTTCTTCGCACACAGAGCATTGTGGCGAGCGCAGGGAGCTCCTGAGAGCGGTTTGTGCCGAAAGAAGCCCGGGACCGGCACTTAGCTTCGGAGAGCTGCGTATCTGCGTCTTCTGCGTGTCTTGCCGCTCTACACTCAGCAAAAAGCTTTTCCACCATATCTTGCAAGGAGAAACTCTGCCAGGAAAGAAAACATCCAAAATCTTGTTCTAAAGCTTGCACGGGGGTCTGCAAAGAGTTTGGCAAGAATGAAAGGTAGTTGTCCAAAACTCGTTCTTTTCCAATAGAATAACCATGGAAAAGGCAGGAGAGTGGTAAAGTACTGTTTTCTCTAAGTCTGAAGGCTGCCCACACTGTGCCTGTGTGCTGCAGCTTGCATCTTCGCCTTTGGGAAGCTGCCGCTCGCCGATTCTCCCGGAGGCGAAGAAGCGGCTTCTTCGCACACAGAGCATTGTGGCGAGCGCAGGGAGCTCCTGAGAGCGGTTTGTGCCGAAAGAAGCCCGGGACCGGCACTTAGCTTCGGAGAGCTGCGTATCTGCGTCTTCTGCGTGTCTTGCCGCTCTACACTCAGCAAAAAGCTTTTCCACCATATCTTGCAAGGAGAAACTCTGCCAGGAAAGAAAACATCCAAAATCTTGTTCTAAAGCTTGCACGGGGGTCTGCAAAGAGTTTGGCAAGAATGAAAGGTAGTTGTCCAAAACTCGTTCTTTTCCAATAGAATAACCATGGAAAAGGCAGGAGAGTGGTAAAGTACTGTTTTCTCTAAGTCTGAAGGCTGCCCACACTGTGCCTGTGTGCTGCAGCTTGCATCTTCGCCTTTGGGAAGCTGCCGCTCGCCGATTCTCCCGGAGGCGAAGAAGCGGCTTCTTCGCACACAGAGCATTGTGGCGAGCGCAGGGAGCTCCTGAGAGCGGTTTGTGCCGAAAGAAGCCCGGGACCGGCACTTAGCTTCGGAGAGCTGCGTATCTGCGTCTTCTGCGTGTCTTGCCGCTCTACACTCAGCAAAAAGCTTTTCCACCATATCTTGCAAGGAGAAACTCTGCCAGGAAAGAAAACATCCAAAATCTTGTTCTAAAGCTTGCACGGGGGTCTGCAAAGAGTTTGGCAAGAATGAAAGGTAGTTGTCCAAAACTCGTTCTTTTCCAATAGAATAACCATGGAAAAGGCAGGAGAGTGGTAAAGTACTGTTTTCTCTAAGTCTGAAGGCTGCCCACACTGTGCCTGTGTGCTGCAGCTTGCATCTTCGCCTTTGGGAAGCTGCCGCTCGCCGATTCTCCCGGAGGCGAAGAAGCGGCTTCTTCGCACACAGAGCATTGTGGCGAGCGCAGGGAGCTCCTGAGAGCGGTTTGTGCCGAAAGAAGCCCGGGACCGGCACTTAGCTTCGGAGAGCTGCGTATCTGCGTCTTCTGCGTGTCTTGCCGCTCTACACTCAGCAAAAAGCTTTTCCACCATATCTTGCAAGGAGAAACTCTGCCAGGAAAGAAAACATCCAAAATCTTGTTCTAAAGCTTGCACGGGGGTCTGCAAAGAGTTTGGCAAGAATGAAAGGTAGTTGTCCAAAACTCGTTCTTTTCCAATAGAATAACCATGGAAAAGGCAGGAGAGTGGTAAAGTACTGTTTTCTCTAAGTTTGAAGGCTGCCCACACTGTGCCTGCGTGCTGCAGCTTGCATCTTCGCCTTTGGGAAGCTGCCGCTCGCCGATTCTCCCGGAGGCGAAGAAGCGGCTTCTTCGCACACAGAGCATTGTGGCGAGCGCAGGGAGCTCCTGAGAGCGGTTTGTGCCGAAAGAAGCCCGGGACCGGCACTTAGCTTCGGAGAGCTGCGTATCTGCGTCTTCTGCGTGTCTTGCCGCTCTACACTCAGCAAAAAGCTTTTCCACCATATCTTGCAAGGAGAAACTCTGCCAGGAAAGAAAACATCCAAAATCTTGTTCTAAAGCTTGCACGGGGGTCTGCAAAGAGTTTGGCAAGAATGAAAGGTAGTTGTCCAAAACTCGTTCTTTTCCAATAGAATAACCATGGAAAAGGCAGGAGAGTGGTAAAGTACTGTTTTCTCGAAGTCTGAAGGCTGCCCACACTGTGCCTGCGTGCTGCAGCTTGCATCTTCGCCTTTGGGAAGCTGCCGCTCGCCGATTCTCCCGGAGGCGAAGAAGCGGCTTCTTCGCACACAGAGCATTGTGGCGAGCGCAGGGAGCTCCTGAGAGCGGTTTGTGCCGAAAGAAGCCCGGGACCGGCACTTAGCTTCGGAGAGCTGCGTATCTGCGTCTTCTGCGTGTCTTGCCGCTCTACACTCAGCAAAAAGCTTTTCCACCATATCTTGCAAGGAGAAACTCTGCCAGGAAAGAAAACATCCAAAATCTTGTTCTAAAGCTTGCACGGGGGTCTGCAAAGAGTTTGGCAAGAATGAAAGGTAGTTGTCCAAAACTCGTTCTTTTCCAATAGAATAACCATGGAAAAGGCAGGAGAGTGGTAAAGTACTGTTTTCTCTAAGTCTGAAGGCTGCCCACACTGTGCCTGTGTGCTGCAGCTTGCATCTTCGCCTTTGGGAAGCTGCCGCTCGCCGATTCTCCCGGAGGCGAAGAAGCGGCTTCTTCGCACACAGAGCATTGTGGCGAGCGCAGGGAGCTCCTGAGAGCGGTTTGTGCCGAAAGAAGCCCGGCACCGGCACTTAGCTTCGGAGAGCTGCGTATCTGCGTCTTCTGCGTGTCTTGCCGCTCTACACTCAGCAAAAAGCTTTTCCACCATATCTTGCAAGGAGAAACTCTGCCAGGAAAGAAAACATCCAAAATCTTGTTCTAAAGCTTGCAAGGGGGTCTGCAAAGCGTTTGGCAAGAATGAAAGGTAGTTGTCCAAAACTCGTTCTTTTCCAATAGAATAACCATGGAAAAGGCAGGAGAGTGGTAAAGTACTGTTTTCTCTAAGTCTGAAGGCTGCCCGCACTGTGCCTGTGTGGTGCAGCTTGCATCTTCGCCTTTGGGAAGCTGCCGCTCGCCGATTCTCCCGGAGGCGAAGAAGCGGCTTCTTCGCACACAGAGCATTGTGGCGAGCGCAGGGAGCTCCTGAGAGCGGTTTGTGCCGAAAGAAGCCCGGGACCGGCACTTAGCTTCGGAGAGCTGCGTATCTGCGTCTTCTGCGTGTCTTGCCGCTCTACACTCAGCAAAAAGCTTTTCCACCATATCTTGCAAGGAGAAACTCTGCCAGGAAAGAAAACATCCAAAATCTTGTTCTAAAGCTTGCACGGGGGTCTGCAAAGAGTTTGGCAAGAATGAAAGGTAGTTGTCCAAAACTCCTTCTTTTCCAATAGAATAACCATGGAAAAGGCAGGAGAGTGGTAAAGTACTGTTTTCTCGAAGTCTGAAGGCTGCCCACACTGTGCCTGTGTGCTGCAGCTTGCATCTTCGCCTTTGGGAAGCTGCCGCTCGCCGATTCTCCCGCAGGCGAAGAAGCGGCTTCTTCGCACACAGAGCATTGTGGCGAGCGCAGGGAGCTCCTGAGAGCGGTTTGTGCCGAAAGAAGCCCGGGACCGGCACTTAGCTTCGGAGAGCTGCGTATCTGCGTCTTCTGCGTGTCTTGCCGCTCTACACTCAGCAAAAAGCTTTTCCACCATATCTTGCAAGGAGAAACTCTGCCAGGAAAGAAAACATCCAAAATCTTGTTCTAAAGCTTGCACGGGGGTCTGCAAAGAGTTTGGCAAGAATGAAAGGTAGTTGTCCAAAACTCGTTCTTTTCCAATAGAATAACCATGGAAAAGGCAGGAGAGTGGTAAAGTACTGTTTTCTCTAAGTCTGAAGGCTGCCCACACTGTGCCTGTGTGCTGCAGCTTGCATCTTCGCCTTTGGGAAGCTGCCGCTCGCCGATTCTCCCGGAGGCGAAGAAGCGGCTTCTTCGCACACAGAGCATTGTGGCGAGCGCAGGGAGCTCCTGAGAGCGGTTTGTGCCGAAAGAAGCCCGGGACCGGCACTTAGCTTCGGAGAGCTGCGTATCTGCGTCTTCTGCGTGTCTTGCCGCTCTACACTCAGCAAAAAGCTTTTCCACCATATCTTGCAAGGAGAAACTCTGCCAGGAAAGAAAACATCCAAAATCTTGTTCTAAAGCTTGCACGGGGGTCTGCAAAGAGTTTGGCAAGAATGAAAGGTAGTTGTCCAAAACTCGTTCTTTTCCAATAGAATAACCATGGAAAAGGCAGGAGAGTGGTAAAGTACTGTTTTCTCTAAGTCTGAAGGCTGCCCACACTGTGCCTGTGTGCTGCAGCTTGCATCTTCGCCTTTGGGAAGCTGCCGCTCGCCGATTCTCCCGGAGGCGAAGAAGCGGCTTCTTCGCACACAGAGCATTGTGGCGAGCGCAGGGAGCTCCTGAGAGCGGTTTGTGCCGAAAGAAGCCCGGGACCGGCACTTAGCTTCGGAGAGCTGCGTATCTGCGTCTTCTGCGTGTCTTGCCGCTCTACACTCAGCAAAAAGCTTTTCCACCATATCTTGCAAGGAGAAACTCTGCCAGGAAAGAAAACATCCAAAATCTTGTTCTAAAGCTTGCACGGGGGTCTGCAAAGAGTTTGGCAAGAATGAAAGGTAGTTGTCCAAAACTCGTTCTTTTCCAATAGAATAACCATGGAAAAGGCAGGAGAGTGGTAAAGTACTGTTTTCTCTAAGTCTGAAGGCTGCCCACACTGTGCCTGTGTGGTGCAGCTTGCATCTTCGCCTTTGGGAAGCTGCCGCTCGCCGATTCTCCCGGAGGCGAAGAAGCGGCTTCTTCGCACACAGAGCATTGTGGCGAGCGCAGGGAGCTCCTGAGAGCGGTTTGTGCCGAAAGAAGCCCGGGACCGGCACTTAGCTTCGGAGAGCTGCGTATCTGCGTCTTCTGCGTGTCTTGCCGCTCTACACTCAGCAAAAAGCTTTTCCACCATATCTTGCAAGGAGAAACTCTGCCAGGAAAGAAAACATCCAAAATCTTGTTCTAAAGCTTGCACGGAGGTCTGCAAAGAGTTTGGCAAGAATGAAAGGTAGTTGTCCAAAACTCGTTCTTTTCCAATAGAATAACCATGGAAAAGGCAGGAGAGTGGTAAAGTACTGTTTTCTCTAAGTCTGAAGGCTGCCCACACTGTGCCTGTGTGCTGCAGCTTGCATCTTCGCCTTTGGGAAGCTGCCGCTCGCCGATTCTCCCGGAGGCGAAGAAGCGGCTTCTTCGCACACAGAGCATTGTGGCGAGCGCAGGGAGCTCCTGAGAGCGGTTTGTGCCGAAAGAAGCCCGGGACCGGCACTTAGCTTCGGAGAGCTGCGTATCTGCGTCTTCTGCGTGTCTTGCCGCTCTACACTCAGCAAAAAGCTTTTCCACCATATCTTGCAAGGAGAAACTCTGCCAGGAAAGAAAACATCCAAAATCTTGTTCTAAAGCTTGCACGGGGGTCTGCAAAGAGTTTGGCAAGAATGAAAGGTAGTTGTCCAAAACTCGTTCTTTTCCAATAGAATAACCATGGAAGAGGCAGGAGAGTGGTAAAGTACTGTTTTCTCGAAGTCTGAAGGCTGCCCACACTGTGCCTGTGTGCTGCAGCTTGCATCTTCGCCTTTGGGAAGCTGCCGCTCGCCGATTCTCCCGGAGGCGAAGAAGCGGCTTCTTCGCACACAGAGCATTGTGGCGAGCGCAGGGAGCTCCTGAGAGCGGTTTGTGCCGAAAGAAGCCCGGGACCGGCACTTAGCTTCGGAGAGCTGCGTATCTGCGTCTTCTGCGTGTCTTGCCGCTCTACACTCAGCAAAAAGCTTTTCCACCATATCTTGCAAGGAGAAACTCTGCCAGGAAAGAAAACATCCAAAATCTTCTTCTAAAGCTTGCACGGGGGTCTGCAAAGAGTTTGGCAAGAATGAAAGGTAGTTGTCCAAAACTCGTTCTTTTCCAATAGAATAACCATGGAAAAGGCAGGAGAGTGGTAAAGTACTGTTTTCTCTAAGTCTGAAGGCTGCCCACACTGTGCCTGTGTGCTGCAGCTTGCATCTTCGCCTTTGGGAAGCTGCCGCTCGCCGATTCTCCCGGAGGCGAAGAAGCGGCTTCTTCGCACACAGAGCATTGTGGCGAGCGCAGGGAGCTCCTGAGAGCGGTTTGTGCCGAAAGAAGCCCGGGACCGGCACTTAGCTTCGGAGAGCTGCGTATCTGCGTCTTCTGCGTGTCTTGCCGCTCTACACTCAGCAAAAAGCTTTTCCACCATATCTTGCAAGGAGAAACTCTGCCAGGAAAGAAAACATCCAAAATCTTGTTCTAAAGCTTGCACGGGGGTCTGCAAAGAGTTTGGCAAGAATGAAAGGTAGTTGTCCAAAACTCGTTCTTTTCCAATAGAATAACCATGGAAAAGGCAGGAGAGTGGTAAAGTACTGTTTTCTCTAAGTCTGAAGGCTGCCCACACTGTGCCTGTGTGCTGCAGCTTGCATCTTCGCCTTTGGGAAGCTGCCGCTCGCCGATTCTCCCGCAGGCGAAGAAGCGGCTTCTTCGCACACAGAGCATTGTGGCGAGCGCAGGGAGCTCCTGAGAGCGGTTTGTGCCGAAAGAAGCCCGGGACCGGCACTTAGCTTCGGAGAGCTGCGTATCTGCGTCTTCTGCGTGTCTTGCCGCTCTACACTCAGCAAAAAGTTTTTCCACCATATCTTGCAAGGAGAAACTCTGCCAGGAAAGAAAACATCCAAAATCTTGTTCTAAAGCTTGCACGGGGGTCTGCAAAGAGTTTGGCAAGAATGAAAGGTAGTTGTCCAAAACTCGTTCTTTTCCAATAGAATAACCATGGAAAAGGCAGGAGAGTGGTAAAGTACTGTTTTCTCTAAGTCTGAAGGCTGCCCACACTGTGCCTGTGTGCTGCAGCTTGCATCTTCGCCTTTGGGAAGCTGCCGCTCGCCGATTCTCCCGGAGGCGAAGAAGCGGCTTCTTCGCACACAGAGCATTGTGGCGAGCGCAGGGAGCTCCTGAGAGCGGTTTGTGCCGAAAGAAGCCCGGCACCGGCACTTAGCTTCGGAGAGCTGCGTATCTGCGTCTTCTGCGTGTCTTGCCGCTCTACACTCAGCAAAAAGCTTTTCCACCATATCTTGCAAGGAGAAACTCTGCCAGGAAAGAAAACATCCAAAATCTTCTTCTAAAGCTTGCACGGGGGTCTGCAAAGAGTTTGGCAAGAATGAAAGGTAGTTGTCCAAAACTCGTTCTTTTCCAATAGAATAACCATGGAAAAGGCAGGAGAGTGGTAAAGTACTGTTTTCTCTAAGTTTGAAGGCTGCCCACACTGTGCCTGCGTGCTGCAGCTTGCATCTTCGCCTTTGGGAAGCTGCCGCTCGCCGATTCTCCCGGAGGCGAAGAAGCGGCTTCTTCGCACACAGAGCATTGTGGCGAGCGCAGGGAGCTCCTGAGAGCGGTTTGTGCCGAAAGAAGCCCGGGACCGGCACTTAGCTTCGGAGAGCTGCGTATCTGCGTCTTCTGCGTGTCTTGCCGCTCTACACTCAGCAAAAAGCTTTTCCACCATATCTTGCAAGGAGAAACTCTGCCAGGAAAGAAAACATCCAAAATCTTCTTCTAAAGCTTGCACGGGGGTCTGCAAAGAGTTTGGCAAGAATGAAAGGTAGTTGTCCAAAACTCGTTCTTTTCCAATAGAATAACCATGGAAAAGGCAGGAGAGTGGTAAAGTACTGTTTTCTCTAAGTCTGAAGGCTGCCCACACTGTGCCTGCGTGCTGCAGCTTGCATCTTCGCCTTTGGGAAGCTGCCGCTCGCCGATTCTCCCGGAGGCGAAGAAGCGGCTTCTTCGCACACAGAGCATTGTGGCGAGCGCAGGGAGCTCCTGAGAGCGGTTTGTGCCGAAAGAAGCCCGGGACCGGCACTTAGCTTCGGAGAGCTGCGTATCTGCGTCTTCTGCGTGTCTTGCCGCTCTACACTCAGCAAAAAGCTTTTCCACCATATCTTGCAAGGAGAAACTCTGCCAGGAAAGAAAACATCCAAAATCTTGTTCTAAAGCTTGCACGGGGGTCTGCAAAGAGTTTGGCAAGAATGAAAGGTAGTTGTCCAAAACTCGTTCTTTTCCAATAGAATAACCATGGAAAAGGCAGGAGAGTGGTAAAGTACTGTTTTCTCTAAGTCTGAAGGCTGCCCACACTGTGCCTGTGTGCTGCAGCTTGCATCTTCGCCTTTGGGAAGCTGCCGCTCGCCGATTCTCCCGGAGGCGAAGAAGCGGCTTCTTCGCACACAGAGCATTGTGGCGAGCGCAGGGAGCTCCTGAGAGCGGTTTGTGCCGAAAGAAGCCCGGCACCGGCACTTAGCTTCGGAGAGCTGCGTATCTGCGTCTTCTGCGTGTCTTGCCGCTCTACACTCAGCAAAAAGCTTTTCCACCATATCTTGCAAGGAGAAACTCTGCCAGGAAAGAAAACATCCAAAATCTTGTTCTAAAGCTTGCAAGGGGGTCTGCAAAGCGTTTGGCAAGAATGAAAGGTAGTTGTCCAAAACTCGTTCTTTTCCAATAGAATAACCATGGAAAAGGCAGGAGAGTGGTAAAGTACTGTTTTCTCTAAGTCTGAAGGCTGCCCGCACTGTGCCTGTGTGGTGCAGCTTGCATCTTCGCCTTTGGGAAGCTGCCGCTCGCCGATTCTCCCGGAGGCGAAGAAGCGGCTTCTTCGCACACAGAGCATTGTGGCGAGCGCAGGGAGCTCCTGAGAGCGGTTTGTGCCGAAAGAAGCCCGGGACCGGCACTTAGCTTCGGAGAGCTGCGTATCTGCGTCTTCTGCGTGTCTTGCCGCTCTACACTCAGCAAAAAGCTTTTCCACCATATCTTGCAAGGAGAAACTCTGCCAGGAAAGAAAACATCCAAAATCTTGTTCTAAAGCTTGCACGGGGGTCTGCAAAGAGTTTGGCAAGAATGAAAGGTAGTTGTCCAAAACTCCTTCTTTTCCAATAGAATAACCATGGAAAAGGCAGGAGAGTGGTAAAGTACTGTTTTCTCTAAGTCTGAAGGCTGCCCACACTGTGCCTGTGTGCTGCAGCTTGCATCTTCGCCTTTGGGAAGCTGCCGCTCGCCGATTCTCCCGCAGGCGAAGAAGCGGCTTCTTCGCACACAGAGCATTGTGGCGAGCGCAGGGAGCTCCTGAGAGCGGTTTGTGCCGAAAGAAGCCCGGGACCGGCACTTAGCTTCGGAGAGCTGCGTATCTGCGTCTTCTGCGTGTCTTGCCGCTCTACACTCAGCAAAAAGCTTTTCCACCATATCTTGCAAGGAGAAACTCTGCCAGGAAAGAAAACATCC
Source organism: Molothrus aeneus (assembly GCF_037042795.1). Classification (NCBI taxonomy): domain Eukaryota; kingdom Metazoa; phylum Chordata; class Aves; order Passeriformes; family Icteridae; genus Molothrus; species Molothrus aeneus. The sequence goes on along the minus strand of NW_027099091.1, from coordinate 18,769 downwards.
AAAATCTTGTTCTAAAGCTTGCACGGGGGTCTGCAAAGAGTTTGGCAAGAATGAAAGGTAGTTGTCCAAAACTCGTTCTTTTCCAATAGAATAACCATGGAAAAGGCAGGAGAGTGGTAAAGTACTGTTTTCTCGAAGTCTGAAGGCTGCCCACACTGTGCCTGTGTGCTGCAGCTTGCATCTTCGCCTTTGGGAAGCTGCCGCTCGCCGATTCTCCCGGAGGCGAAGAAGCGGCTTCTTCGCACACAGAGCATTGTGGCGAGCGCAGGGAGCTCCTGAGAGCGGTTTGTGCCGAAAGAAGCCCGGGACCGGCACTTAGCTTCGGAGAGCTGCGTATCTGCGTCTTCTGCGTGTCTTGCCGCTCTACACTCAGCAAAAAGCTTTTCCACCATATCTTGCAAGGAGAAACTCTGCCAGGAAAGAAAACATCCAAAATCTTCTTCTAAAGCTTGCACGGGGGTCTGCAAAGAGTTTGGCAAGAATGAAAGGTAGTTGTCCAAAACTCGTTCTTTTCCAATAGAATAACCATGGAAAAGGCAGGAGAGTGGTAAAGTACTGTTTTCTCTAAGTCTGAAGGCTGCCCACACTGTGCCTGTGTGGTGCAGCTTGCATCTTCGCCTTTGGGAAGCTGCCGCTCGCCGATTCTCCCGGAGGCGAAGAAGCGGCTTCTTCGCACACAGAGCATTGTGGCGAGCGCAGGGAGCTCCTGAGAGCGGTTTGTGCCGAAAGAAGCCCGGGACCGGCACTTAGCTTCGGAGAGCTGCGTATCTGCGTCTTCTGCGTGTCTTGCCGCTCTACACTCAGCAAAAAGCTTTTCCACCATATCTTGCAAGGAGAAACTCTGCCAGGAAAGAAAACATCCAAAATCTTGTTCTAAAGCTTGCACGGAGGTCTGCAAAGAGTTTGGCAAGAATGAAAGGTAGTTGTCCAAAACTCGTTCTTTTCCAATAGAATAACCATGGAAAAGGCAGGAGAGTGGTAAAGTACTGTTTTCTCTAAGTCTGAAGGCTGCCCACACTGTGCCTGTGTGCTGCAGCTTGCATCTTCGCCTTTGGGAAGCTGCCGCTCGCCGATTCTCCCGGAGGCGAAGAAGCGGCTTCTTCGCACACAGAGCATTGTGGCGAGCGCAGGGAGCTCCTGAGAGCGGTTTGTGCCGAAAGAAGCCCGGGACCGGCACTTAGCTTCGGAGAGCTGCGTATCTGCGTCTTCTGCGTGTCTTGCCGCTCTACACTCAGCAAAAAGCTTTTCCACCATATCTTGCAAGGAGAAACTCTGCCAGGAAAGAAAACATCCAAAATCTTGTTCTAAAGCTTGCACGGGGGTCTGCAAAGAGTTTGGCAAGAATGAAAGGTAGTTGTCCAAAACTCGTTCTTTTCCAATAGAATAACCATGGAAAAGGCAGGAGAGTGGTAAAGTACTGTTTTCTCTAAGTCTGAAGGCTGCCCACACTGTGCCTGTGTGCTGCAGCTTGCATCTTCGCCTTTGGGAAGCTGCCGCTCGCCGATTCTCCCGGAGGCGAAGAAGCGGCTTCTTCGCACACAGAGCATTGTGGCGAGCGCAGGGAGCTCCTGAGAGCGGTTTGTGCCGAAAGAAGCCCGGGACCGGCACTTAGCTTCGGAGAGCTGCGTATCTGCGTCTTCTGCGTGTCTTGCCGCTCTACACTCAGCAAAAAGCTTTTCCACCATATCTTGCAAGGAGAAACTCTGCCAGGAAAGAAAACATCCAAAATCTTCTTCTAAAGCTTGCACGGGGGTCTGCAAAGAGTTTGGCAAGAATGAAAGGTAGTTGTCCAAAACTCGTTCTTTTCCAATAGAATAACCATGGAAAAGGCAGGAGAGTGGTAAAGTACTGTTTTCTCTAAGTCTGAAGGCTGCCCACACTGTGCCTGTGTGCTGCAGCTTGCATCTTCGCCTTTGGGAAGCTGCCGCTCGCCGATTCTCCCGGAGGCGAAGAAGCGGCTTCTTCGCACACAGAGCATTGTGGCGAGCGCAGGGAGCTCCTGAGAGCGGTTTGTGCTGAAAGAAGCCCGGGACCGGCACTTAGCTTCGGAGAGCTGCGTATCTGCGTCTTCTGCGTGTCTTGCCGCTCTACACTCAGCAAAAAGCTTTTCCACCATATCTTGCAAGGAGAAACTCTGCCAGGAAAGAAAACATCCAAAATCTTGTTCTAAAGCTTGCACGGGGGTCTGCAAAGAGTTTGGCAAGAATGAAAGGTAGTTGTCCAAAACTCGTTCTTTTCCAATAGAATAACCATGGAAAAGGCAGGAGAGTGGTAAAGTACTGTTTTCTCTAAGTCTGAAGGCTGCCCACACTGTGCCTGTGTGCTGCAGCTTGCATCTTCGCCTTTGGGAAGCTGCCGCTCGCCGATTCTCCCGGAGGCGAAGAAGCGGCTTCTTCGCACACAGAGCATTGTGGCGAGCGCAGGGAGCTCCTGAGAGCGGTTTGTGCCGAAAGAAGCCCGGGACCGGCACTTAGCTTCGGAGAGCTGCGTATCTGCGTCTTCTGCGTGTCTTGCCGCTCTACACTCAGCAAAAAGTTTTTCCACCATATCTTGCAAGGAGAAACTCTGCCAGGAAAGAAAACATCCAAAATCTTGTTCTAAAGCTTGCACGGGGGTCTGCAAAGAGTTTGGCAAGAATGAAAGGTAGTTGTCCAAAACTCGTTCTTTTCCAATAGAATAACCATGGAAAAGGCAGGAGAGTGGTAAAGTACTGTTTTCTCTAAGTCTGAAGGCTGCCCACACTGTGCCTGTGTGCTGCAGCTTGCATCTTCGCCTTTGGGAAGCTGCCGTTCGCCGATTCTCCCGGAGGCGAAGAAGCGGCTTCTTCGCACACAGAGCATTGTGGCGAGCGCAGGGAGCTCCTGAGAGCGGTTTGTGCCGAAAGAAGCCCGGCACCGGCACTTAGCTTCGGAGAGCTGCGTATCTGCGTCTTCTGCGTGTCTTGCCGCTCTACACTCAGCAAAAAGCTTTTCCACCATATCTTGCAAGGAGAAACTCTGCCAGGAAAGAAAACATCCAAAATCTTCTTCTAAAGCTTGCACGGGGGTCTGCAAAGAGTTTGGCAAGAATGAAAGGTAGTTGTCCAAAACTCGTTCTTTTCCAATAGAATAACCATGGAAAAGGCAGGAGAGTGGTAAAGTACTGTTTTCTCTAAGTCTGAAGGCTGCCCACACTGTGCCTGCGTGCTGCAGCTTGCATCTTCGCCTTTGGGAAGCTGCCGCTCGCCGATTCTCCCGGAGGCGAAGAAGCGGCTTCTTCGCACACAGAGCATTGTGGCGAGCGCAGGGAGCTCCTGAGAGCGGTTTGTGCCGAAAGAAGCCCGGGACCGGCACTTAGCTTCGGAGAGCTGCGTATCTGCGTCTTCTGCGTGTCTTGCCGCTCTACACTCAGCAAAAAGCTTTTCCACCATATCTTGCAAGGAGAAACTCTGCCAGGAAAGAAAACATCCAAAATCTTGTTCTAAAGCTTGCACGGGGGTCTGCAAAGAGTTTGGCAAGAATGAAAGGTAGTTGTCCAAAACTCGTTCTTTTCCAATAGAATAACCATGGAAAAGGCAGGAGAGTGGTAAAGTACTGTTTTCTCTAAGTCTGAAGGCTGCCCACACTGTGCCTGCGTGCTGCAGCTTGCATCTTCGCCTTTGGGAAGCTGCCGCTCGCCGATTCTCCCGGAGGCGAAGAAGCGGCTTCTTCGCACACAGAGCATTGTGGCGAGCGCAGGGAGCTCCTGAGAGCGGTTTGTGCCGAAAGAAGCCCGGGACCGGCACTTAGCTTCGGAGAGCTGCGTATCTGCGTCTTCTGCGTGTCTTGCCGCTCTACACTCAGCAAAAAGCTTTTCCACCATATCTTGCAAGGAGAAACTCTGCCAGGAAAGAAAACATCCAAAATCTTGTTCTAAAGCTTGCACGGGGGTCTGCAAAGAGTTTGGCAAGAATGAAAGGTAGTTGTCCAAAACTCGTTCTTTTCCAATAGAATAACCATGGAAGAGGCAGGAGAGTGGTAAAGTACTGTTTTCTCGAAGTCTGAAGGCTGCCCACACTGTGCCTGCGTGCTGCAGCTTGCATCTTCGCCTTTGGGAAGCTGCCGCTCGCCGATTCTCCCGGAGGCGAAGAAGCGGCTTCTTCGCACACAGAGCATTGTGGCGAGCGCAGGGAGCTCCTGAGAGCGGTTTGTGCCGAAAGAAGCCCGGGACCGGCACTTAGCTTCGGAGAGCTGCGTATCTGCGTCTTCTGCGTGTCTTGCCGCTCTACACTCAGCAAAAAGCTTTTCCACCATATCTTGCAAGGAGAAACTCTGCCAGGAAAGAAAACATCCAAAATCTTGTTCTAAAGCTTGCACGGGGGTCTGCAAAGCGTTTGGCAAGAATGAAAGGTAGTTGTCCAAAACTCGTTCTTTTCCAATAGAATAACCATGGAAAAGGCAGGAGAGTGGTAAAGTACTGTTTTCTCTAAGTCTGAAGGCTGCCCACACTGTGCCTGTGTGCTGCAGCTTGCATCTTCGCCTTTGGGAAGCTGCCGCTCGCCGATTCTCCCGGAGGCGAAGAAGCGGCTTCTTCGCACACAGAGCATTGTGGCGAGCGCAGGGAGCTCCTGAGAGCGGTTTGTGCCGAAAGAAGCCCGGCACCGGCACTTAGCTTCGGAGAGCTGCGTATCTGCGTCTTCTGCGTGTCTTGCCGCTCTACACTCAGCAAAAAGCTTTTCCACCATATCTTGCAAGGAGAAACTCTGCCAGGAAAGAAAACATCCAAAATCTTGTTCTAAAGCTTGCACGGGGGTCTGCAAAGAGTTTGGCAAGAATGAAAGGTAGTTGTCCAAAACTCGTTCTTTTCCAATAGAATAACCATGGAAAAGGCAGGAGAGTGGTAAAGTACTGTTTTCTCGAAGTCTGAAGGCTGCCCACACTGTGCCTGCGTGCTGCAGCTTGCATCTTCGCCTTTGGGAAGCTGCCGCTCGCCGATTCTCCCGGAGGCGAAGAAGCAGCTTCTTCGCACACAGAGCATTGTGGCGAGCGCAGGGAGCTCCTGAGAGCGGTTTGTGCCGAAAGAAGCCCGGGACCGGCACTTAGCTTCGGAGAGCTGCGTATCTGCGTCTTCTGCGTGTCTTGCCGCTCTACACTCAGCAAAAAGCTTTTCCACCATATCTTGCAAGGAGAAACTCTGCCAGGAAAGAAAACATCCAAAATCTTGTTCTAAAGCTTGCACGGGGGTCTGCAAAGAGTTTGGCAAGAATGAAAGGTAGTTGTCCAAAACTCGTTCTTTTCCAATAGAATAACCATGGAAAAGGCAGGAGAGTGGTAAAGTACTGTTTTCTCTAAGTCTGAAGGCTGCCCACACTGTGCCTGTGTGCTGCAGCTTGCATCTTCGCCTTTGGGAAGCTGCCGCTCGCCGATTCTCCCGGAGGCGAAGAAGCGGCTTCTTCGCACACAGAGCATTGTGGCGAGCGCAGGGAGCTCCTGAGAGCGGTTTGTGCCGAAAGAAGCCCGGGACCGGCACTTAGCTTCGGAGAGCTGCGTATCTGCGTCTTCTGCGTGTCTTGCCGCTCTACACTCAGCAAAAAGCTTTTCCACCATATCTTGCAAGGAGAAACTCTGCCAGGAAAGAAAACATCCAAAATCTTGTTCTAAAGCTTGCAAGGGGGTCTGCAAAGCGTTTGGCAAGAATGAAAGGTAGTTGTCCAAAACTCGTTCTTTTCCAATAGAATAACCATGGAAAAGGCAGGAGAGTGGTAAAGTACTGTTTTCTCTAAGTCTGAAGGCTGCCCACACTGTGCCTGCGTGCTGCAGCTTGCATCTTCGCCTTTGGGAAGCTGCCGCTCGCCGATTCTCCCGGAGGCGAAGAAGCGGCTTCTTCGCACACAGAGCATTGTGGCGAGCGCAGGGAGCTCCTGAGAGCGGTTTGTGCCGAAAGAAGCCCGGGACCGGCACTTAGCTTCGGAGAGCTGCGTATCTGCGTCTTCTGCGTGTCTTGCCGCTCTACACTCAGCAAAAAGCTTTTCCACCATATCTTGCAAGGAGAAACTCTGCCAGGAAAGAAAACATCCAAAATCTTGTTCTAAAGCTTGCACGGGGGTCTGCAAAGAGTTTGGCAAGAATGAAAGGTAGTTGTCCAAAACTCGTTCTTTTCCAATAGAATAACCATGGAAAAGGCAGGAGAGTGGTAAAGTACTGTTTTCTCTAAGTCTGAAGGCTGCCCACACTGTGCCTGTGTGCTGCAGCTTGCATCTTCGCCTTTGGGAAGCTGCCGCTCGCCGATTCTCCCGGAGGCGAAGAAGCGGCTTCTTCGCACACAGAGCATTGTGGCGAGCGCAGGGAGCTCCTGAGAGCGGTTTGTGCCGAAAGAAGCCCGGCACCGGCACTTAGCTTCGGAGAGCTGCGTATCTGCGTCTTCTGCGTGTCTTGCCGCTCTACACTCAGCAAAAAGCTTTTCCACCATATCTTGCAAGGAGAAACTCTGCCAGGAAAGAAAACATCCAAAATCTTGTTCTAAAGCTTGCAAGGGGGTCTGCAAAGCGTTTGGCAAGAATGAAAGGTAGTTGTCCAAAACTCGTTCTTTTCCAATAGAATAACCATGGAAAAGGCAGGAGAGTGGTAAAGTACTGTTTTCTCTAAGTCTGAAGGCTGCCCACACTGTGCCTGCGTGCTGCAGCTTGCATCTTCGCCTTTGGGAAGCTGCCGCTCGCCGATTCTCCCGGAGGCGAAGAAGCGGCTTCTTCGCACACAGAGCATTGTGGCGAGCGCAGGGAGCTCCTGAGAGCGGTTTGTGCCGAAAGAAGCCCGGGACCGGCACTTAGCTTCGGAGAGCTGCGTATCTGCGTCTTCTGCGTGTCTTGCCGCTCTACACTCAGCAAAAAGCTTTTCCACCATATCTTGCAAGGAGAAACTCTGCCAGGAAAGAAAACATCCAAAATCTTCTTCTAAAGCTTGCACGGGGGTCTGCAAAGAGTTTGGCAAGAATGAAAGGTAGTTGTCCAAAACTCGTTCTTTTCCAATAGAATAACCATGGAAAAGGCAGGAGAGTGGTAAAGTACTGTTTTCTCGAAGTCTGAAGGCTGCCCACACTGTGCCTGTGTGCTGCAGCTTGCATCTTCGCCTTTGGGAAGCTGCCGCTCGCCGATTCTCCCGGAGGCGAAGAAGCGGCTTCTTCGCACACAGAGCATTGTGGCGAGCGCAGGGAGCTCCTGAGAGCGGTTTGTGCCGAAAGAAGCCCGGGACCGGCACTTAGCTTCGGAGAGCTGCGTATCTGCGTCTTCTGCGTGTCTTGCCGCTCTACACTCAGCAAAAAGCTTTTCCACCATATCTTGCAAGGAGAAACTCTGCCAGGAAAGAAAACATCCAAAATCTTGTTCTAAAGCTTGCACGGGGGTCTGCAAAGAGTTTGGCAAGAATGAAAGGTAGTTGTCCAAAACTCGTTCTTTTCCAATAGAATAACCATGGAAAAGGCAGGAGAGTGGTAAAGTACTGTTTTCTCTAAGTCTGAAGGCTGCCCACACTGTGCCTGTGTGCTGCAGCTTGCATCTTCGCCTTTGGGAAGCTGCCACTCGCCGATTCTCCCGGAGGCGAAGAAGCGGCTTCTTCGCACACAGAGCATTGTGGCGAGCGCAGGGAGCTCCTGAGAGCGGTTTGTGCCGAAAGAAGCCCGGGACCGGCACTTAGCTTCGGAGAGCTGCGTATCTGCGTCTTCTGCGTGTCTTGCCGCTCTACACTCAGCAAAAAGCTTTTCCACCATATCTTGCAAGGAGAAACTCTGCCAGGAAAGAAAACATCCAAAATCTTGTTCTAAAGCTTGCACGGGGGTCTGCAAAGAGTTTGGCAAGAATGAAAGGTAGTTGTCCAAAACTCGTTCTTTTCCAATAGAATAACCATGGAAAAGGCAGGAGAGTGGTAAAGTACTGTTTTCTCGAAGTCTGAAGGCTGCCCACACTGTGCCTGTGTGCTGCAGCTTGCATCTTCGCCTTTGGGAAGCTGCCGCTCGCCGATTCTCCAGGAGGCGAAGAAGCGGCTTCTTCGCACACAGAGCATTGTGGCGAGCGCAGGGAGCTCCTGAGAGCGGTTTGTGCCGAAAGAAGCCCGGGACCGGCACTTAGCTTCGGAGAGCTGCGTATCTGCGTCTTCTGCGTGTCTTGCCGCTCTACACTCAGCAAAAAGCTTTTCCACCATATCTTGCAAGGAGAAACTCTGCCAGGAAAGAAAACATCCAAAATCTTCTTCTAAAGCTTGCACGGGGGTCTGCAAAGAGTTTGGCAAGAATGAAAGGTAGTTGTCCAAAACTCGTTCTTTTCCAATAGAATAACCATGGAAAAGGCAGGAGAGTGGTAAAGTACTGTTTTCTCGAAGTCTGAAGGCTGCCCACACTGTGCCTGTGTGCTGCAGCTTGCATCTTCGCCTTTGGGAAGCTGCCGCTCGCCGATTCTCCCGGAGGCGAAGAAGCGGCTTCTTCGCACACAGAGCATTGTGGCGAGCGCAGGGAGCTCCTGAGAGCGGTTTGTGCCGAAAGAAGCCCGGCACCGGCACTTAGCTTCGGAGAGCTGCGTATCTGCGTCTTCTGCGTGTCTTGCCGCTCTACACTCAGCAAAAAGCTTTTCCACCATATCTTGCAAGGAGAAACTCTGCCAGGAAAGAAAACATCCAAAATCTTGTTCTAAAGCTTGCACGGGGGTCTGCAAAGAGTTTGGCAAGAATGAAAGGTAGTTGTCCAAAACTCGTTCTTTTCCAATAGAATAACCATGGAAAAGGCAGGAGAGTGGTAAAGTACTGTTTTCTCGAAGTCTGAAGGCTGCCCACACTGTGCCTGTGTGCTGCAGCTTGCATCTTCGCCTTTGGGAAGCTGCCGCTCGCCGATTCTCCCGGAGGCGAAGAAGCGGCTTCTTCGCACACAGAGCATTGTGGCGAGCGCAGGGAGCTCCTGAGAGCGGTTTGTGCCGAAAGAAGCCCGGGACCGGCACTTAGCTTCGGAGAGCTGCGTATCTGCGTCTTCTGCGTGTCTTGCCGCTCTACACTCAGCAAAAAGCTTTTCCACCATATCTTGCAAGGAGAAACTCTGCCAGGAAAGAAAACATCCAAAATCTTGTTCTAAAGCTTGCAAGGGGGTCTGCAAAGCGTTTGGCAAGAATGAAAGGTAGTTGTCCAAAACTCGTTCTTTTCCAATAGAATAACCATGGAAAAGGCAGGAGAGTGGTAAAGTACTGTTTTCTCGAAGTCTGAAGGCTGCCCACACTGTGCCTGTGTGCTGCAGCTTGCATCTTCGCCTTTGGGAAGCTGCCGCTCGCCGATTCTCCCGGAGGCGAAGAAGCGGCTTCTTCGCACACAGAGCATTGTGGCGAGCGCAGGGAGCTCCTGAGAGCGGTTTGTGCCGAAAGAAGCCCGGCACCGGCACTTAGCTTCGGAGAGCTGCGTATCTGCGTCTTCTGCGTGTCTTGCCGCTCTACACTCAGCAAAAAGCTTTTCCACCATATCTTGCAAGGAGAAACTCTGCCAGGAAAGAAAACATCCAAAATCTTGTTCTAAAGCTTGCACGGGGGTCTGCAAAGAGTTTGGCAAGAATGAAAGGTAGTTGTCCAAAACTCGTTCTTTTCCAATAGAATAACCATGGAAAAGGCAGGAGAGTGGTAAAGTACTGTTTTCTCTAAGTCTGAAGGCTGCCCACACTGTGCCTGCGTGCTGCAGCTTGCATCTTCGCCTTTGGGAAGCTGCCGCTCGCCGATTCTCCCGGAGGCGAAGAAGCGGCTTCTTCGCACACAGAGCATTGTGGCGAGCGCAGGGAGCTCCTGAGAGCGGTTTGTGCCGAAAGAAGCCCGGGACCGGCACTTAGCTTCGGAGAGCTGCGTATCTGCGTCTTCTGCGTGTCTTGCCGCTCTACACTCAGCAAAAAGCTTTTCCACCATATCTTGCAAGGAGAAACTCTGCCAGGAAAGAAAACATCCAAAATCTTCTTCTAAAGCTTGCACGGGGGTCTGCAAAGAGTTTGGCAAGAATGAAAGGTAGTTGTCCAAAACTCGTTCTTTTCCAATAGAATAACCATGGAAAAGGCAGGAGAGTGGTAAAGTACTGTTTTCTCTAAGTCTGAAGGCTGCCCACACTGTGCCTGTGTGCTGCAGCTTGCATCTTCGCCTTTGGGAAGCTGCCGCTCGCCGATTCTCCCGGAGGCGAAGAAGCGGCTTCTTCGCACACAGAGCATTGTGGCGAGCGCAGGGAGCTCCTGAGAGCGGTTTGTGCCGAAAGAAGCCCGGGACCGGCACTTAGCTTCGGAGAGCTGCGTATCTGCGTCTTCTGCGTGTCTTGCCGCTCTACACTCAGCAAAAAGCTTTTCCACCATATCTTGCAAGGAGAAACTCTGCCAGGAAAGAAAACATCCAAAATCTTGTTCTAAAGCTTGCACGGGGGTCTGCAAAGAGTTTGGCAAGAATGAAAGGTAGTTGTCCAAAACTCGTTCTTTTCCAATAGAATAACCATGGAAAAGGCAGGAGAGTGGTAAAGTACTGTTTTCTCTAAGTCTGAAGGCTGCCCACACTGTGCCTGTGTGCTGCAGCTTGCATCTTCGCCTTTGGGAAGCTGCCGCTCGCCGATTCTCCCGGAGGCGAAGAAGCGGCTTCTTCGCACACAGAGCATTGTGGCGAGCGCAGGGAGCTCCTGAGAGCGGTTTGTGCCGAAAGAAGCCCGGGACCGGCACTTAGCTTCGGAGAGCTGCGTATCTGCGTCTTCTGCGTGTCTTGCCGCTCTACACTCAGCAAAAAGCTTTTCCACCATATCTTGCAAGGAGAAACTCTGCCAGGAAAGAAAACATCCAAAATCTTGTTCTAAAGCTTGCACGGGGGTCTGCAAAGAGTTTGGCAAGAATGAAAGGTAGTTGTCCAAAACTCGTTCTTTTCCAATAGAATAACCATGGAAAAGGCAGGAGAGTGGTAAAGTACTGTTTTCTCTAAGTCTGAAGGCTGCCCACACTGTGCCTGTGTGCTGCAGCTTGCATCTTCGCCTTTGGGAAGCTGCCGCTCGCCGATTCTCCCGGAGGCGAAGAAGCGGCTTCTTCGCACACAGAGCATTGTGGCGAGCGCAGGGAGCTCCTGAGAGCGGTTTGTGCCGAAAGAAGCCCGGGACCGGCACTTAGCTTCGGAGAGCTGCGTATCTGCGTCTTCTGCGTGTCTTGCCGCTCTACACTCAGCAAAAAGCTTTTCCACCATATCTTGCAAGGAGAAACTCTGCCAGGAAAGAAAACATCCAAAATCTTGTTCTAAAGCTTGCACGGGGGTCTGCAAAGAGTTTGGCAAGAATGAAAGGTAGTTGTCCAAAACTCGTTCTTTTCCAATAGAATAACCATGGAAAAGGCAGGAGAGTGGTAAAGTACTGTTTTCTCTAAGTCTGAAGGCTGCCCACACTGTGCCTGTGTGCTGCAGCTTGCATCTTCGCCTTTGGGAAGCTGCCGCTCGCCGATTCTCCCGGAGGCGAAGAAGCGGCTTCTTCGCACACAGAGCATTGTGGCGAGCGCAGGGAGCTCCTGAGAGCGGTTTGTGCCGAAAGAAGCCCGGGACCGGCACTTAGCTTCGGAGAGCTGCGTATCTGCGTCTTCTGCGTGTCTTGCCGCTCTACACTCAGCAAAAAGCTTTTCCACCATATCTTGCAAGGAGAAACTCTGCCAGGAAAGAAAACATCCAAAATCTTGTTCTAAAGCTTGCACGGGGGTCTGCAAAGATTTTGGCAAGAATGAAAGGTAGTTGTCCAAAACTCGTTCTTTTCCAATAGAATAACCATGGAAAAGGCAGGAGAGTGGTAAAGTACTGTTTTCTCTAAGTCTGAAGGCTGCCCACACTGTGCCTGTGTGCTGCAGCTTGCATCTTCGCCTTTGGGAAGCTGCCGCTCGCCGATTCTCCTGGAGGCGAAGAAGCGGCTTCTTCGCACACAGAGCATTGTGGCGAGCGCAGGGAGCTCCTGAGAGCGGTTTGTGCCGAAAGAAGCCCGGGACCGGCACTTAGCTTCGGAGAGCTGCGTATCTGCGTCTTCTGCGTGTCTTGCCGCTCTACACTCAGCAAAAAGCTTTTCCACCATATCTTGCAAGGAGAAACTCTGCCAGGAAAGAAAACATCCAAAATCTTGTTCTAAAGCTTGCACGGGGGTCTGCAAAGAGTTTGGCAAGAATGAAAGGTAGTTGTCCAAAACTCGTTCTTTTCCAATAGAATAACCATGGAAAAGGCAGGAGAGTGGTAAAGTACTGTTTTCTCTAAGTCTGAAGGCTGCCCACACTGTGCCTGTGTGCTGCAGCTTGCATCTTCGCCTTTGGGAAGCTGCCGCTCGCCGATTCTCCCGGAGGCGAAGAAGCGGCTTCTTCGCACACAGAGCATTGTGGCGAGCGCAGGGAGCTCCTGAGAGCGGTTTGTGCCGAAAGAAGCCCGGGACCGGCACTTAGCTTCGGAGAGCTGCGTATCTGCGTCTTCTGCGTGTCTTGCCGCTCTACACTCAGCAAAAAGCTTTTCCACCATATCTTGCAAGGAGAAACTCTGCCAGGAAAGAAAACATCCAAAATCTTGTTCTAAAGCTTGCACGGGGGTCTGCAAAGAGTTTGGCAAGAATGAAAGGTAGTTGTCCAAAACTCGTTCTTTTCCAATAGAATAACCATGGAAAAGGCAGGAGAGTGGTAAAGTACTGTTTTCTCTAAGTCTGAAGGCTGCCCACACTGTGCCTGTGTGCTGCAGCTTGCATCTTCGCCTTTGGGAAGCTGCCGCTCGCCGATTCTCCCGGAGGCGAAGAAGCGGCTTCTTCGCACACAGAGCATTGTGGCGAGCGCAGGGAGCTCCTGAGAGCGGTTTGTGCCGAAAGAAGCCCGGGACCGGCACTTAGCTTCGGAGAGCTGCGTATCTGCGTCTTCTGCGTGTCTTGCCGCTCTACACTCAGCAAAAAGCTTTTCCACCATATCTTGCAAGGAGAAACTCTGCCAGGAAAGAAAACATCCAAAATCTTCTTCTAAAGCTTGCACGGGGGTCTGCAAAGAGTTTGGCAAGAATGAAAGGTAGTTGTCCAAAACTCGTTCTTTTCCAATAGAATAACCATGGAAAAGGCAGGAGAGTGGTAAAGTACTGTTTTCTCTAAGTCTGAAGGCTGCCCACACTGTGCCTGTGTGCTGCAGCTTGCATCTTCGCCTTTGGGAAGCTGCCGCTCGCCGATTCTCCCGGAGGCGAAGAAGCGGCTTCTTCGCACACAGAGCATTGTGGCGAGCGCAGGGAGCTCCTGAGAGCGGTTTGTGCCGAAAGAAGCCCGGGACCGGCACTTAGCTTCGGAGAGCTGCGTATCTGCGTCTTCTGCGTGTCTTGCCGCTCTACACTCAGCAAAAAGCTTTTCCACCATATCTTGCAAGGAGAAACTCTGCCAGGAAAGAAAACATCCAAAATCTTCTTCTAAAGCTTGCACGGGGGTCTGCAAAGAGTTTGGCAAGAATGAAAGGTAGTTGTCCAAAACTCGTTCTTTTCCAATAGAATAACCATGGAAAAGGCAGGAGAGTGGTAAAGTACTGTTTTCTCTAAGTCTGAAGGCTGCCCACACTGTGCCTGTGTGCTGCAGCTTGCATCTTCGCCTTTGGGAAGCTGCCGCTCGCCGATTCTCCAGGAGGCGAAGAAGCGGCTTCTTCGCACACAGAGCATTGTGGCGAGCGCAGGGAGCTCCTGAGAGCGGTTTGTGCCGAAAGAAGCCCGGGACCGGCACTTAGCTTCGGAGAGCTGCGTATCTGCGTCTTCTGCGTGTCTTGCCGCTCTACACTCAGCAAAAAGCTTTTCCACCATATCTTGCAAGGAGAAACTCTGCCAGGAAAGAAAACATCCAAAATCTTGTTCTAAAGCTTGCACGGGGGTCTGCAAAGAGTTTGGCAAGAATGAAAGGTAGTTGTCCAAAACTCGTTCTTTTCCATAGAATAACCATGGAAAAGGCAGGAGAGTGGTAAAGTACTGTTTTCTCTAAGTCTGAAGGCTGCCCACACTGTGCCTGTGTGGTGCAGCTTGCATCTTCGCCTTTGGGAAGCTGCCGCTCGCCGATTCTCCCGGAGGCGAAGAAGCGGCTTCTTCGCACACAGAGCATTGTGGCGAGCGCAGGGAGCTCCTGAGAGCGGTTTGTGCCGAAAGAAGCCCGGGACCGGCACTTAGCTTCGGAGAGCTGCGTATCTGCGTCTTCTGCGTGTCTTGCCGCTCTACACTCAGCAAAAAGCTTTTCCACCATATCTTGCAAGGAGAAACTCTGCCAGGAAAGAAAACATCCAAAATCTTGTTCTAAAGCTTGCACGGAGGTCTGCAAAGAGTTTGGCAAGAATGAAAGGTAGTTGTCCAAAACTCGTTCTTTTCCAATAGAATAACCATGGAAAAGGCAGGAGAGTGGTAAAGTACTGTTTTCTCGAAGTCTGAAGGCTGCCCACACTGTGCCTGTGTGCTGCAGCTTGCATCTTCGCCTTTGGGAAGCTGCCGCTCGCCGATTCTCCAGGAGGCGAAGAAGCGGCTTCTTCGCACACAGAGCATTGTGGCGAGCGCAGGGAGCTCCTGAGAGCGGTTTGTGCCGAAAGAAGCCCGGGACCGGCACTTAGCTTCGGAGAGCTGCGTATCTGCGTCTTCTGCGTGTCTTGCCGCTCTACACTCAGCAAAAAGCTTTTCCACCATATCTTGCAAGGAGAAACTCTGCCAGGAAAGAAAACATCCAAAATCTTCTTCTAAAGCTTGCACGGGGGTCTGCAAAGAGTTTGGCAAGAATGAAAGGTAGTTGTCCAAAACTCGTTCTTTTCCAATAGAATAACCATGGAAAAGGCAGGAGAGTGGTAAAGTACTGTTTTCTCGAAGTCTGAAGGCTGCCCACACTGTGCCTGTGTGCTGCAGCTTGCATCTTCGCCTTTGGGAAGCTGCCGCTCGCCGATTCTCCAGGAGGCGAAGAAGCGGCTTCTTCGCACACAGAGCATTGTGGCGAGCGCAGGGAGCTCCTGAGAGCGGTTTGTGCCGAAAGAAGCCCGGGACCGGCACTTAGCTTCGGAGAGCTGCGTATCTGCGTCTTCTGCGTGTCTTGCCGCTCTACACTCAGCAAAAAGCTTTTCCACCATATCTTGCAAGGAGAAACTCTGCCAGGAAAGAAAACATCCAAAATCTTGTTCTAAAGCTTGCACGGGGATCTGCAAAGAGTTTGGCAAGAATGAAAGGTAGTTGTCCAAAACTCGTTCTTTTCCAATAGAATAACCATGGAAAAGGCAGGAGAGTGGTAAAGTACTGTTTTCTCTAAGTCTGAAGGCTGCCCACACTGTGCCTGTGTGCTGCAGCTTGCATCTTCGCCTTTGGGAAGCTGCCGCTCGCCGATTCTCCAGGAGGCGAAGAAGCGGCTTCTTCGCACACAGAGCATTGTGGCGAGCGCAGGGAGCTCCTGAGAGCGGTTTGTGCCGAAAGAAGCCCGGGACCGGCACTTAGCTTCGGAGAGCTGCGTATCTGCGTCTTCTGCGTGTCTTGCCGCTCTACACTCAGCAAAAAGCTTTTCCACCATATCTTGCAAGGAGAAACTCTGCCAGGAAAGAAAACATCCAAAATCTTGTTCTAAAGCTTGCACGGGGGTCTGCAAAGAGTTTGGCAAGAATGAAAAGGTAGTTGTCCAAAACTCGTTCTTTTCCAATAGAATAACCATGGAAAAGGCAGGAGAGTGGTAAAGTACTGTTTTCTCGAAGTCTGAAGGCTGCCCACACTGTGCCTGTGTGGTGCAGCTTGCATCTTCGCCTTTGGGAAGCTGCCGCTCGCCGATTCTCCCGGAGGCGAAGAAGCGGCTTCTTCGCACACAGAGCATTGTGGCGAGCGCAGGGAGCTCCTGAGAGCGGTTTGTGCCGAAAGAAGCCCGGGACCGGCACTTAGCTTCGGAGAGCTGCGTATCTGCGTCTTCTGCGTGTCTTGCCGCTCTACACTCAGCAAAAAGCTTTTCCACCATATCTTGCAAGGAGAAACTCTGCCAGGAAAGAAAACATCCAAAATCTTGTTCTAAAGCTTGCACGGAGGTCTGCAAAGAGTTTGGCAAGAATGAAAGGTAGTTGTCCAAAACTCGTTCTTTTCCAATAGAATAACCATGGAAAAGGCAGGAGAGTGGTAAAGTACTGTTTTCTCTAAGTCTGAAGGCTGCCCACACTGTGCCTGTGTGCTGCAGCTTGCATCTTCGCCTTTGGGAAGCTGCCGCTCGCCGATTCTCCCGGAGGCGAAGAAGCGGCTTCTTCGCACACAGAGCATTGTGGCGAGCGCAGGGAGCTCCTGAGAGCGGTTTGTGCCGAAAGAAGCCCGGGACCGGCACTTAGCTTCGGAGAGCTGCGTATCTGCGTCTTCTGCGTGTCTTGCCGCTCTACACTCAGCAAAAAGCTTTTCCACCATATCTTGCAAGGAGAAACTCTGCCAGGAAAGAAAACATCCAAAATCTTGTTCTAAAGCTTGCACGGGGGTCTGCAAAGAGTTTGGCAAGAATGAAAGGTAGTTGTCCAAAACTCGTTCTTTTCCAATAGAATAACCATGGAAAAGGCAGGAGAGTGGTAAAGTACTGTTTTCTCGAAGTCTGAAGGCTGCCCACACTGTGCCTGTGTGCTGCAGCTTGCATCTTCGCCTTTGGGAAGCTGCCGCTCGCCGATTCTCCAGGAGGCGAAGAAGCGGCTTCTTCGCACACAGAGCATTGTGGCGAGCGCAGGGAGCTCCTGAGAGCGGTTTGTGCCGAAAGAAGCCCGGGACCGGCACTTAGCTTCGGAGAGCTGCGTATCTGCGTCTTCTGCGTGTCTTGCCGCTCTACACTCAGCAAAAAGCTTTTCCACCATATCTTGCAAGGAGAAACTCTGCCAGGAAAGAAAACATCCAAAATCTTGTTCTAAAGCTTGCAAGGGGGTCTGCAAAGCGTTTGGCAAGAATGAAAGGTAGTTGTCCAAAACTCGTTCTTTTCCAATAGAATAACCATGGAAAAGGCAGGAGAGTGGTAAAGTACTGTTTTCTCTAAGTCTGAAGGCTGCCCACACTGTGCCTGCGTGCTGCAGCTTGCATCTTCGCCTTTGGGAAGCTGCCGCTCGCCGATTCTCCCGGAGGCGAAGAAGCGGCTTCTTCGCACACAGAGCATTGTGGCGAGCGCAGGGAGCTCCTGAGAGCGGTTTGTGCCGAAAGAAGCCCGGGACCGGCACTTAGCTTCGGAGAGCTGCGTATCTGCGTCTTCTGCGTGTCTTGCCGCTCTACACTCAGCAAAAAGCTTTTCCACCATATCTTGCAAGGAGAAACTCTGCCAGGAAAGAAAACATCCAAAATCTTGTTCTAAAGCTTGCACGGGGGTCTGCAAAGAGTTTGGCAAGAATGAAAGGTAGTTGTCCAAAACTCGTTCTTTTCCAATAGAATAACCATGGAAAAGGCAGGAGAGTGGTAAAGTACTGTTTTCTCGAAGTCTGAAGGCTGCCCACACTGTGCCTGTGTGCTGCAGCTTGCATCTTCGCCTTTGGGAAGCTGCCGCTCGCCGATTCTCCCGGAGGCGAAGAAGCGGCTTCTTCGCACACAGAGCATTGTGGCGAGCGCAGGGAGCTCCTGAGAGCGGTTTGTGCCGAAAGAAGCCCGGGACCGGCACTTAGCTTCGGAGAGCTGCGTATCTGCGTCTTCTGCGTGTCTTGCCGCTCTACACTCAGCAAAAAGCTTTTCCACCATATCTTGCAAGGAGAAACTCTGCCAGGAAAGAAAACATCCAAAATCTTGTTCTAAAGCTTGCACGGGGGTCTGCAAAGAGTTTGGCAAGAATGAAAGGTAGTTGTCCAAAACTCGTTCTTTTCCAATAGAATAACCATGGAAAAGGCAGGAGAGTGGTAAAGTACTGTTTTCTCTAAGTCTGAAGGCTGCCCACACTGTGCCTGTGTGCTGCAGCTTGCATCTTCGCCTTTGGGAAGCTGCCGCTCGCCGATTCTCCCGGAGGCGAAGAAGCGGCTTCTTCGCACACAGAGCATTGTGGCGAGCGCAGGGAGCTCCTGAGAGTGGTTTGTGCCGAAAGAAGCCCGGGACCGGCACTTAGCTTCGGAGAGCTGCGTATCTGCGTCTTCTGCGTGTCTTGCCGCTCTACACTCAGCAAAAAGCTTTTCCACCATATCTTGCAAGGAGAAACTCTGCCAGGAAAGAAAACATCCAAAATCTTCTTCTAAAGCTTGCACGGGGGTCTGCAAAGAGTTTGGCAAGAATGAAAGGTAGTTGTCCAAAACTCGTTCTTTTCCAATAGAATAACCATGGAAAAGGCAGGAGAGTGGTAAAGTACTGTTTTCTCGAAGTCTGAAGGCTGCCCACACTGTGCCTGTGTGCTGCAGCTTGCATCTTCGCCTTTGGGAAGCTGCCGCTCGCCGATTCTCCAGGAGGCGAAGAAGCGGCTTCTTCGCACACAGAGCATTGTGGCGAGCGCAGGGAGCTCCTGAGAGCGGTTTGTGCCGAAAGAAGCCCGGGACCGGCACTTAGCTTCGGAGAGCTGCGTATCTGCGTCTTCTGCGTGTCTTGCCGCTCTACACTCAGCAAAAAGCTTTTCCACCATATCTTGCAAGGAGAAACTCTGCCAGGAAAGAAAACATCCAAAATCTTGTTCTAAAGCTTGCACGGGGGTCTGCAAAGAGTTTGGCAAGAATGAAAGGTAGTTGTCCAAAACTCGTTCTTTTCCAATAGAATAACCATGGAAAAGGCAGGAGAGTGGTAAAGTACTGTTTTCTCGAAGTCTGAATGCTGCCCACACTGTGCCTGTGTGCTGCAGCTTGCATCTTCGCCTTTGGGAAGCTGCCGCTCGCCGATTCTCCCGGAGGCGAAGAAGCGGCT
>NW_027099090.1:0-67847 GCF_037042795.1 Molothrus aeneus | reverse complement strand
GTGCGAAGAAGCCGCTTCTTCGCCTCCGGGAGAATCGGCGAGCGGCAGCTTCCCAAAGGCGAAGATGCAAGCTGCAGCACGCAGGCACAGTGTTGTGTGCGAAGAAGCCGCTTCTTCGCCTCCGGGAGAATCGGCGAGCGGCAGCTTCCCAAAGGCGAAGATGCAAGCTGCAGCACGCAGGCACAGTGTGGGCAGCCTTCAGACTTAGAGAAAACAGTACTTTACCACTCTCCTGCCTTTTCCATGGTTATCTATTGGAAAAGAACGAGTTTTGGACAACTACCTTTCATTCTTGCCAAACTCTTTGCAGACCCCCGTGCAAGCTTTAGAACAAGATTTTGGATGTTTTCTTTCCTGGCAGAGTTTCTCCTTGCAAGATATGGTGGAAAAGCTTTTTGCTGAGTGTAGAGCGGCAAGACACGCAGAAGACGCAGATACGCAGCTCTCCGAAGCTAAGTGCCGGTCCCGGGCTTCTTTCGGCACAAACCGCTCTCAGGAGCTCCCTGCGCTCGCCACAATGCTCTGTGTGCGAAGAAGCCGCTTCTTCGCCTCCGGGAGAATCGGCGAGCGGCAGCTTCCCAAAGGCGAAGATGCAAGCTGCAGCACCAGGCACAGTGTGGGCAGCCTTCAGACTTAGAGAAAACAGTACTTTACCACTCTCCTGCCTTTTCCATGGTTATTCTATTGGAAAAGAACGAGTTTTGGACAACTACCTTTCATTCTTGCCAAACTCTTTGCAGACCCCCGTGCAAGCTTTAGAACAAGATTTTGGATGTTTTCTTTCCTGGCAGAGTTTCTCCTTGCAAGATATGGTGGAAAAGCTTTTTGCTGAGTGTAGAGCGGCAAGACACGCAGAAGACGCAGATACGCAGCTCTCCGAAGCTAAGTGCCGGTCCCGGGCTTCTTTCGGCACAAACCGCTCTCAGGAGCTCCCTGCGCTCGCCACAATGCTCTGTGTGCGAAGAAGCCGCTTCTTCGCCTCCGGGAGAATCGGCGAGCGGCAGCTTCCCAAAGGCGAAGATGCAAGCTGCAGCACGCAGGCACAGTGTGGGCAGCCTTCAAACTTAGAGAAAACAGTACTTTACCACTCTCCTGCCTTTTCCATGGTTATTCTATTGGAAAAGAACGAGTTTTGGACAACTACCTTTCATTCTTGCCAAACTCTTGCAGACCCCCGTGCAAGCTTTAGAAGAAGATTTTGGATGTTTTCTTTCCTGGCAGAGTTTCTCCTTGCAAGATATGGTGGAAAAGCTTTTTGCTGAGTGTAGAGCGGCAAGACACGCAGAAGACGCAGATACGCAGCTCTCCGAAGCTAAGTGCCGGTCCCGGGCTTCTTTCGGCACAAACCGCTCTCAGGAGCTCCCTGCGCTCGCCACAATGCTCTGTGTGCGAAGAAGCCGCTTCTTCGCCTCCGGGAGAATCGGCGAGCGGCAGCTTCCCAAAGGCGAAGATGCAAGCTGCAGCACACAGGCACAGTGTGGGCAGCCTTCAGACTTAGAGAAAACAGTACTTTACCACTCTCCTGCCTTTTCCATGGTTATTCTATTGGAAAAGAACGAGTTTTGGACAACTACCTTTCATTCTTGCCAAACTCTTTGCAGACCCCCGTGCAAGCTTTAGAACAAGATTTTGGATGTTTTCTTTCCTGGCAGAGTTTCTCCTTGCAAGATATGGTGGAAAAGCTTTTTGCTGAGTGTAGAGCGGCAAGACACGCAGAAGACGCAGATACGCAGCTCTCCGAAGCTAAGTGCCGGTCCCGGGCTTTTCGGCACAAACCGCTCTCAGGAGCTCCCTGCGCTCGCCACAATGCTCTGTGTGCGAAGAAGCCGCTTCTTCGCCTCTGGGAGAATCGGCGAGCGGCAGCTTCCCAAAGGCGAAGATGCAAGCTGCAGCACACAGGCACAGTGTGGGCAGCCTTCAGACTTAGAGAAAACAGTACTTTACCACTCTCCTGCCTTTTCCATGGTTATTCTATTGGAAAAGAACGAGTTTTGGACAACTACCTTTCATTCTTGCCAAACTCTTTGCAGACCCCCGTGCAAGCTTTAGAACAAGATTTTGGATGTTTTCTTTCCTGGCAGAGTTTCTCCTTGCAAGATATGGTGGAAAAGCTTTTTGCTGAGTGTAGAGCGGCAAGACACGCAGAAGACGCAGATACGCAGCTCTCCGAAGCTAAGTGCCGGTGCCGGGCTTCTTTCGGCACAAACCGCTCTCAGGAGCTCCCTGCGCTCGCCACAATGCTCTGTGTGCGAAGAAGCCGCTTCTTCGCCTCCGGGAGAATCGGCGAGCGGCAGCTTCCCAAAGGCGAAGATGCAAGCTGCAGCACACAGGCACAGTGTGGGCAGCCTTCAGACTTCGAGAAAACAGTACTTTACCACTCTCCTGCCTTTTCCATGGTTATTCTATTGGAAAAGAACGAGTTTTGGACAACTACCTTTCATTCTTGCCAAACTCTTTGCAGACCCCCGTGCAAGCTTTAGAACAAGATTTTGGATGTTTTCTTTCCTGGCAGAGTTTCTCCTTGCAAGATATGGTGGAAAAGCTTTTTGCTGAGTGTAGAGCGGCAAGACACGCAGAAGACGCAGATACGCAGCTCTCCGAAGCTAAGTGCCGGTCCCGGGCTTCTTTCGGCACAAACCGCTCTCAGGAGCTCCCTGCGCTCGCCACAATGCTCTGTGTGCGAAGAAGCCGCTTCTTCGCCTCCGGGAGAATCGGCGAGCGGCAGCTTCCCAAAGGCGAAGATGCAAGCTGCAGCACGCAGGCACAGTGTGGGCAGCCTTCAGACTTAGAGAAAACAGTACTTTACCACTCTCCTGCCTTTTCCATGGTTATTCTATTGGAAAAGAACGAGTTTTGGACAACTACCTTTCATTCTTGCCAAACTCTTTGCAGACCCCCGTGCAAGCTTTAGAACAAGATTTTGGATGTTTTCTTTCCTGGCAGAGTTTCTCCTTGCAAGATATGGTGGAAAAGCTTTTTGCTGAGTGTAGAGCGGCAAGACACGCAGAAGACGCAGATACGCAGCTCTCCGAAGCTAAGTGCCGGTCCCGGGCTTCTTTCGGCACAAACCGCTCTCAGGAGCTCCCTGCGCTCGCCACAATGCTCTGTGTGCGAAGAAGCCGCTTCTTCGCCTCCGGGAGAATCGGCGAGCGGCAGCTTCCCAAAGGCGAAGATGCAAGCTGCAGCACGCAGGCACAGTGTGGGCAGCCTTCAGACTTAGAGAAAACAGTACTTTACCACTCTCCTGCCTTTTCCATGGTTATTCTATTGGAAAAGAACGAGTTTTGGACAACTACCTTTCATTCTTGCCAAACTCTTTGCAGACCCCCGTGCAAGCTTTAGAACAAGATTTTGGATGTTTTCTTTCCTGGCAGAGTTTCTCCTTGCAAGATATGGTGGAAAAGCTTTTTGCTGAGTGTAGAGCGGCAAGACACGCAGAAGACGCAGATACGCAGCTCTCCGAAGCTAAGTGCCGGTCCCGGGCTTCTTTCGGCACAAACCGCTCTCAGGAGCTCCCTGCGCTCGCCACAATGCTCTGTGTGCGAAGAAGCCGCTTCTTCGCCTCCGGGAGAATCGGCGAGCGGCAGCTTCCCAAAGGCGAAGATGCAAGCTGCAGCACGCAGGCACAGTGTGGGCAGCCTTCAAACTTAGAGAAAACAGTACTTTACCACTCTCCTGCCTTTTCCATGGTTATTCTATTGGAAAAGAACGAGTTTTGGACAACTACCTTTCATTCTTGCCAAACTCTTTGCAGACCCCCGTGCAAGCTTTAGAACAAGATTTTGGATGTTTTCTTTCCTGGCAGAGTTTCTCCTTGCAAGATATGGTGGAAAAGCTTTTTGCTGAGTGTAGAGCGGCAAGACACGCAGAAGACGCAGATACGCAGCTCTCCGAAGCTAAGTGCCGGTCCCGGGCTTCTTTCGGCACAAACCGCTCTCAGGAGCTCCCTGCGCTCGCCACAATGCTCTGTGTGCGAAGAAGCCGCTTCTTCGCCTCCGGGAGAATCGGCGAGCGGCAGCTTCCCAAAGGCGAAGATGCAAGCTGCAGCACGCAGGCACAGTGTGGGCAGCCTTCAGACTTCGAGAAAACAGTACTTTACCACTCTCCTGCCTTTTCCATGGTTATTCTATTGGAAAAGAACGAGTTTTGGACAACTACCTTTCATTCTTGCCAAACTCTTTGCAGACCCCCGTGCAAGCTTTAGAACAAGATTTTGGATGTTTTCTTTCCTGGCAGAGTTTCTCCTTGCAAGATATGGTGGAAAAGCTTTTTACTGAGTGTAGAGCGGCAAGACACGCAGAAGACGCAGATACGCAGCTCTCCGAAGCTAAGTGCCGGTCCCGGGCTTCTTTCGGCACAAACCGCTCTCAGGAGCTCCCTGCGCTCGCCACAATGCTCTGTGTGCGAAGAAGCCGCTTCTTCGCCTCCGGGAGAATCGGCGAGCGGCAGCTTCCCAAAGGCGAAGATGCAAGCTGCAGCACACAGGCACAGTGTGGGCAGCCTTCAGACTTAGAGAAAACAGTACTTTACCACTCTCCTGCCTTTTCCATGGTTATTCTATTGGAAAAGAACGAGTTTTGGACAACTACCTTTCATTCTTGCCAAACTCTTTGCAGACCCCCGTGCAAGCTTTAGAACAAGATTTTGGATGTTTTCTTTCCTGGCAGAGTTTCTCCTTGCAAGATATGGTGGAAAAGCTTTTTACTGAGTGTAGAGCGGCAAGACACGCAGAAGACGCAGATACCGCAGCTCTCCGAAGCTAAGTGCCCGGTCCCGGGCTTCTTTCGGCACAAACCGCTCTCAGGAGCTCCCTGCGCTCGCCACAATGCTCTGTGTGCGAAGAAGCCGCTTCTTCGCCTCCGGGAGAATCGGCGAGCGGCAGCTTCCCAAAGGCGAAGATGCAAGCTGCAGCACACAGGCACAGTGTGGGCAGCCTTCAGACTTAGAGAAAACAGTACTTTACACTCTCCTGCCTTTTCCATGGTTATTCTATTGGAAAAGAACGAGTTTTGGACAACTACCTTTCATTCTTGCCAAACTCTTTGCAGACCCCCGTGCAAGCTTTAGAACAAGATTTTGGATGTTTTCTTTCCTGGCAGAGTTTCTCCTTGCAAGATATGGTGGAAAAGCTTTTTGCTGAGTGTAGAGCGGCAAGACACGCAGAAGACGCAGATACGCAGCTCTCCGAAGCTAAGTGCCGGTCCCGGGCTTCTTTCGGCACAAACCGCTCTCAGGAGCTCCCTGCGCTCGCCACAATGCTCTGTGTGCGAAGAAGCCGCTTCTTCGCCTCCGGGAGAATCGGCGAGCGGCAGCTTCCCAAAGGCGAAGATGCAAGCTGCAGCACACAGGCACAGTGTGGGCAGCCTTCAGACTTCGAGAAAACAGTACTTTACCACTCTCCTGCCTTTTCCATGGTTATTCTATTGGAAAAGAACGAGTTTTGGACAACTACCTTTCATTCTTGCCAAACTCTTTGCAGACCCCCGTGCAAGCTTTAGAAGAAGATTTTGGATGTTTTCTTTCCTGGCAGAGTTCTCCTTGCAAGATATGGTGGAAAAGCTTTTTGCTGAGTGTAGAGCGGCAAGACACGCAGAAGACGCAGATACGCAGCTCTCCGAAGCTAAGTGCCGGTCCCGGGCTTCTTTCGGCACAAACCGCTCTCAGGAGCTCCCTGCGCTCGCCACAATGCTCTGTGTGCGAAGAAGCCGCTTCTTCGCCTCCGGGAGAATCGGCGAGCGGCAGCTTCCCAAAGGCGAAGATGCAAGCTGCAGCACACAGGCACAGTGTGGGCAGCCTTCAGACTTAGAGAAAACAGTACTTTACCACTCTCCTGCCTTTTCCATGGTTATTCTATTGGAAAAGAACGAGTTTTGGACAACTACCTTTCATTCTTGCCAAACTCTTTGCAGACCCCCGTGCAAGCTTTAGAACAAGATTTTGGATGTTTTCTTTCCTGGCAGAGTTTCTCCTTGCAAGATATGGTGGAAAAGCTTTTTACTGAGTGTAGAGCGGCAAGACACGCAGAAGACGCAGATACGCAGCTCTCCGAAGCTAAGTGCCGGTCCCGGGCTTCTTTCGGCACAAACCGCTCTCAGGAGCTCCCTGCGCTCGCCACAATGCTCTGTGTGCGAAGAAGCCGCTTCTTCGCCTCCGGGAGAATCGGCGAGCGGCAGCTTCCCAAAGGCGAAGATGCAAGCTGCAGCACACAGGCACAGTGTGGGCAGCCTTCAGACTTAGAGAAACAGTACTTTACCACTCTCCTGCCTTTTCCATGGTTATTCTATTGGAAAAGAACGAGTTTTGGACAACTACCTTTCATTCTTGCCAAACTCTTTGCAGACCCCCGTGCAAGCTTTAGAACAAGATTTTGGATGTTTTCTTTCCTGGCAGAGTTTCTCCTTGCAAGATATGGTGGAAAAGCTTTTTGCTGAGTGTAGAGCGGCAAGACACGCAGAAGACGCAGATACGCAGCTCTCCGAAGCTAAGTGCCGGTCCCGGGCTTCTTTCGGCACAAACCGCTCTCAGGAGCTCCCTGCGCTCGCCACAATGCTCTGTGTGCGAAGAAGCCGCTTCTTCGCCTCCGGGAGAATCGGCGAGCGGCAGCTTCCCAAAGGCGAAGATGCAAGCTGCAGCACACAGGCACAGTGTGGGCAGCCTTCAGACTTCGAGAAAACAGTACTTTACCACTCTCCTGCCTTTTCCATGGTTATTCTATTGGAAAAGAACGAGTTTTGGACAACTACCTTTCATTCTTGCCAAACTCTTTGCAGACCCCCGTGCAAGCTTTAGAAGAAGATTTTGGATGTTTTCTTTCCTGGCAGAGTTTCTCCTTGCAAGATTATGGTGGAAAAGCTTTTTGCTGAGTGTAGAGCGGCAAGACACGCAGAAGACGCAGATACGCAGCTCTCCGAAGCTAAGTGCCGGTCCCGGGCTTCTTTCGGCACAAACCGCTCTCAGGAGCTCCCTGCGCTCGCCACAATGCTCTGTGTGCGAAGAAGCCGCTTCTTCGCCTCCGGGAGAATCGGCGAGCGGCAGCTTCCAAAGGCGAAGATGCAAGCTGCAGCACGCAGGCACAGTGTGGGCAGCCTTCAGACTTCGAGAAAACAGTACTTTACCACTCTCCTGCCTTTTCCATGGTTATTCTATTGGAAAAGAACGAGTTTTGGACAACTACCTTTCATTCTTGCCAAACTCTTTGCAGACCCCCGTGCAAGCTTTAGAAGAAGATTTTGGATGTTTTCTTTCCTGGCAGAGTTTCTCCTTGCAAGATATGGTGGAAAAGCTTTTTGCTGAGTGTAGAGCGGCAAGACACGCAGAAGACGCAGATACGCAGCTCTCCGAAGCTAAGTGCCGGTCCCGGGCTTCTTTCGGCACAAACCGCTCTCAGGAGCTCCCTGCGCTCGCCACAATGCTCTGTGTGCGAAGAAGCCGCTTCTTCGCCTCCGGGAGAATCGGCGAGCGGCAGCTTCCCAAAGGCGAAGATGCAAGCTGCAGCACACAGGCACAGTGTGGGCAGCCTTCAGACTTCGAGAAAACAGTACTTTACCACTCTCCTGCCTTTTCCATGGTTATTCTATTGGAAAAGAACGAGTTTTGGACAACTACCTTTCATTCTTGCCAAACTCTTTGCAGACCCCCGTGCAAGCTTTAGAACAAGATTTTGGATGTTTTCTTTCCTGGCAGAGTTTCTCCTTGCAAGATATGGTGGAAAAGCTTTTTGCTGAGTGTAGAGCGGCAAGACACGCAGAAGACGCAGATACGCAGCTCTCCGAAGCTAAGTGCCGGTCCCGGGCTTCTTTCGGCACAAACCGCTCTCAGGAGCTCCCTGCGCTCGCCACAATGCTCTGTGTGCGAAGAAGCCGCTTCTTCGCCTCCGGGAGAATCGGCGAGCGGCAGCTTCCCAAAGGCGAAGATGCAAGCTGCAGCACGCAGGCACAGTGTGGGCAGCCTTCAGACTTAGAGAAAACAGTACTTTACCACTCTCCTGCCTTTTCCATGGTTATTCTATTGGAAAAGAAACGAGTTTTGGACAACTACCTTTCATTCTTGCCAAACTCTTTGCAGACCCCCCGTGCAAGCTTTAGAACAAGATTTTGGATGTTTTCTTTCCTGGCAGAGTTTCTCCTTGCAAGATATGGTGGAAAAGCTTTTTACTGAGTGTAGAGCGGCAGACACGCAGAAGACGCAGATACGCAGCTCTCCGAAGCTAAGTGCCGGTCCCGGGCTTCTTTCGGCACAAACCGCTCTCAGGAGCTCCCTGCGCTCGCCACAATGCTCTGTGTGCGAAGAAGCCGCTTCTTCGCCTCCGGGAGAATCGGCGAGCGGCAGCTTCCCAAAGGCGAAGATGCAAGCTGCAGCACACAGGCACAGTGTGGGCAGCCTTCAGACTTCGAGAAAACAGTACTTTACCACTCTCCTGCCTTTTCCATGGTTATTCTATTGGAAAAGAACGAGTTTTGGACAACTACCTTTCATTCTTGCCAAACTCTTTGCAGACCCCCGTGCAAGCTTTAGAAGAAGATTTTGGATGTTTTCTTTCCTGGCAGAGTTTCTCCTTGCAAGATATGGTGGAAAAGCTTTTTGCTGAGTGTAGAGCGGCAAGACACGCAGAAGACGCAGATACGCAGCTCTCCGAAGCTAAGTGCCGGTCCCGGGCTTCTTTCGGCACAAACCGCTCTCAGGAGCTCCCTGCGCTCGCCACAATGCTCTGTGTGCGAAGAAGCCGCTTCTTCGCCTCCGGGAGAATCGGCGAGCGGCAGCTTCCCAAAGGCGAAGATGCAAGCTGCAGCACACAGGCACAGTGTGGGCAGCCTTCAGACTTAGAGAAAACAGTACTTTACCACTCTCCTGCCTTTTCCATGGTTATTCTATTGGAAAAGAACGAGTTTTGGACAACTACCTTTCATTCTTGCCAAACTCTTTGCAGACCCCCGTGCAAGCTTTAGAACAAGATTTTAGATGTTTTCTTTCCTGGCAGAGTTTCTCCTTGCAAGATATGGTGGAAAAGCTTTTTGCTGAGTGTAGAGCGGCAAGACACGCAGAAGACGCAGATACGCAGCTCTCCGAAGCTAAGTGCCGGTCCCGGGCTTCTTTCGGCACAAACCGCTCTCAGGAGCTCCCTGCGCTCGCCACAATGCTCTGTGTGCGAAGAAGCCGCTTCTTCGCCTCCGGGAGAATCGGCGAGCGGCAGCTTCCCAAAGGCGAAGATGCAAGCTGCAGCACACAGGCACAGTGTGGGCAGCCTTCAGACTTCGAGAAAACAGTACTTTACCACTCTCCTGCCTTTTCCATGGTTATTCTATTGGAAAAGAACGAGTTTTGGACAACTACCTTTCATTCTTGCCAAACTCTTTGCAGACCCCCGTGCAAGCTTTAGAAGAAGATTTTGGATGTTTTCTTTCCTGGCAGAGTTTCTCCTTGCAAGATATGGTGGAAAAGCTTTTTGCTGAGTGTAGAGCGGCAAGACACGCAGAAGACGCAGATACGCAGCTCTCCGAAGCTAAGTGCCGGTCCCGGGCTTCTTTCGGCACAAACCGCTCTCAGGAGCTCCCTGCGCTCGCCACAATGCTCTGTGTGCGAAGAAGCCGCTTCTTCGCCTCCGGGAGAATCGGCGAGCGGCAGCTTCCCAAAGGCGAAGATGCAAGCTGCAGCACACAGGCACAGTGTGGGCAGCCTTCAGACTTCGAGAAAACAGTACTTTACCACTCTCCTGCCTTTTCCATGGTTATTCTATTGGAAAAGAACGAGTTTTGGACAACTACCTTTCATTCTTGCCAAACTCTTTGCAGACCCCCGTGCAAGCTTTAGAACAAGATTTTGGATGTTTTCTTTCCTGGCAGAGTTTCTCCTTGCAAGATATGGTGGAAAAGCTTTTTGCTGAGTGTAGAGCGGCAAGACACGCAGAAGACGCAGATACGCAGCTCTCCGAAGCTAAGTGCCGGTCCCGGGCTTCTTTCGGCACAAACCGCTCTCAGGAGCTCCCTGCGCTCGCCACAATGCTCTGTGTGCGAAGAAGCCGCTTCTTCGCCTCCGGGAGAATCGGCGAGCGGCAGCTTCCCAAAGGCGAAGATGCAAGCTGCAGCACGCAGGCACAGTGTGGGCAGCCTTCAGACTTAGAGAAAACAGTACTTTACCACTCTCCTGCCTTTTCCATGGTTATTCTATTGGAAAAGAACGAGTTTTGGACAACTACCTTTCATTCTTGCCAAACGCTTTGCAGACCCCCGTGCAAGCTTTAGAACAAGATTTTGGATGTTTTCTTTCCTGGCAGAGTTTCTCCTTGCAAGATATGGTGGAAAAGCTTTTTGCTGAGTGTAGAGCAGCAAGACACGCAGAAGACGCAGATACGCAGCTCTCCGAAGCTAAGTGCCGGTCCCGGGCTTCTTTCGGCACAAACCGCTCTCAGGAGCTCCCTGCGCTCGCCACAATGCTCTGTGTGCGAAGAAGCCGCTTCTTCGCCTCCGGGAGAATCGGCGAGCGGCAGCTTCCCAAAGGCGAAGATGCAAGCTGCAGCACACAGGCACAGTGTGGGCAGCCTTCAGACTTAGAGAAAACAGTACTTTACCACTCTCCTGCCTTTTCCATGGTTATTCTATTGGAAAAGAAGGAGTTTTGGACAACTACCTTTCATTCTTGCCAAACTCTTTGCAGACCCCCGTGCAAGCTTTAGAACAAGATTTTGGATGTTTTCTTTCCTGGCAGAGTTTCTCCTTGCAAGATATGGTGGAAAAGCTTTTTGCTGAGTGTAGAGCGGCAAGACACGCAGAAGACGCAGATACGCAGCTCTCCGAAGCTAAGTGCCGGTCCCGGGCTTCTTTCGGCACAAACCGCTCTCAGGAGCTCCCTGCGCTCGCCACAATGCTCTGTGTGCGAAGAAGCCGCTTCTTCGCCTCCGGGAGAATCGGCGAGCGGCAGCTTCCCAAAGGCGAAGATGCAAGCTGCAGCACACAGGCACAGTGTGGGCAGCCTTCAGACTTCGAGAAAACAGTACTTTACCACTCTCCTGCCTTTTCCATGGTTATTCTATTGGAAAAGAACGAGTTTTGGACAACTACCTTTCATTCTTGCCAAACTCTTTGCAGACCCCCGTGCAAGCTTTAGAACAAGATTTTGGATGTTTTCTTTCCTGGCAGAGTTTCTCCTTGCAAGATATGGTGGAAAAGCTTTTTGCTGAGTGTAGAGCGGCAAGACACGCAGAAGACGCAGATACGCAGCTCTCCGAAGCTAAGTGCCGGTCCCGGGCTTCTTTCGGCACAAACCGCTCTCAGGAGCTCCCTGCGCTCGCCACAATGCTCTGTGTGCGAAGAAGCCGCTTCTTCGCCTGCGGGAGAATCGGCGAGCGGCAGCTTCCCAAAGGCGAAGATGCAAGCTGCAGCACACAGGCACAGTGTGGGCAGCCTTCAGACTTAGAGAAAACAGTACTTTACCACTCTCCTGCCTTTTCCATGGTTATTCTATTGGAAAAGAAGGAGTTTTGGACAACTACCTTTCATTCTTGCCAAACTCTTTGCAGACCCCCGTGCAAGCTTTAGAACAAGATTTTGGATGTTTTCTTTCCTGGCAGAGTTTCTCCTTGCAAGATATGGTGGAAAAGCTTTTTGCTGAGTGTAGAGCGGCAAGACACGCAGAAGACGCAGATACGCAGCTCTCCGAAGCTAAGTGCCGGTCCCGGGCTTCTTTCGGCACAAACCGCTCTCAGGAGCTCCCTGCGCTCGCCACAATGCTCTGTGTGCGAAGAAGCCGCTTCTTCGCCTCCGGGAGAATCGGCGAGCGGCAGCTTCCCAAAGGCGAAGATGCAAGCTGCACCACACAGGCACAGTGCGGGCAGCCTTCAGACTTAGAGAAAACAGTACTTTACCACTCTCCTGCCTTTTCCATGGTTATTCTATTGGAAAAGAACGAGTTTTGGACAACTACCTTTCATTCTTGCCAAACTCTTTGCAGACCCGCGTGCAAGCTTTAGAACAAGATTTTGGATGTTTTCTTTCCTGGCAGAGTTTCTCCTTGCAAGATATGGTGGAAAAGCTTTTTGCTGAGTGTAGAGCGGCAAGACACGCAGAAGACGCAGATACGCAGCTCTCCGAAGCTAAGTGCCGGTCCCGGGCTTCTTTCGGCACAAACCGCTCTCAGGAGCTCCCTGCGCTCGCCACAATGCTCTGTGTGCGAAGAAGCCGCTTCTTCGCCTCCGGGAGAATCGGCGAGCGGCAGCTTCCCAAAGGCGAAGATGCAAGCTGCAGCACACAGGCACAGTGTGGGCAGCCTTCAGACTTCGAGAAAACAGTACTTTACCACTCTCCTGCCTTTTCCATGGTTATTCTATTGGAAAAGAACGAGTTTTGGACAACTACCTTTCATTCTTGCCAAACTCTTTGCAGACCCCCGTGCAAGCTTTAGAACAAGATTTTGGATGTTTTCTTTCCTGGCAGAGTTTCTCCTTGCAAGATATGGTGGAAAAGCTTTTTGCTGAGTGTAGAGCGGCAAGACACGCAGAAGACGCAGATACGCAGCTCTCCGAAGCTAAGTGCCGGTCCCGGGCTTCTTTCGGCACAAACCGCTCTCAGGAGCTCCCTGCGCTCGCCACAATGCTCTGTGTGCGAAGAAGCCGCTTCTTCGCCTCCGGGAGAATCGGCGAGCGGCAGCTTCCCAAAGGCGAAGATGCAAGCTGCAGCACGCAGGCACAGTGTGGGCAGCCTTCAGACTTCGAGAAAACAGTACTTTACCACTCTCCTGCCTTTTCCATGGTTATTCTATTGGAAAAGAACGAGTTTTGGACAACTACCTTTCATTCTTGCCAAACTCTTTGCAGACCCCCGTGCAAGCTTTAGAAGAAGATTTTGGATGTTTTCTTTCCTGGCAGAGTTTCTCCTTGCAAGATATGGTGGAAAAGCTTTTTGCTGAGTGTAGAGCGGCAAGACACGCAGAAGACGCAGATACGCAGCTCTCCGAAGCTAAGTGCCGGTCCCGGGCTTCTTTCGGCACAAACCGCTCTCAGGAGCTCCCTGCGCTCGCCACAATGCTCTGTGTGCGAAGAAGCCGCTTCTTCGCCTCCGGGAGAATCGGCGAGCGGCAGCTTCCCAAAGGCGAAGATGCAAGCTGCAGCACGCAGGCACAGTGTGGGCAGCCTTCAGACTTCGAGAAAACAGTACTTTACCACTCTCCTGCCTTTTCCATGGTTATTCTATTGGAAAAGAACGAGTTTTGGACAACTACCTTTCATTCTTGCCAAACTCTTTGCAGACCCCCGTGCAAGCTTTAGAACAAGATTTTGGATGTTTTCTTTCCTGGCAGAGTTTCTCCTTGCAAGATATGGTGGAAAAGCTTTTTGCTGAGTGTAGAGCGGCAAGACACGCAGAAGACGCAGATACGCAGCTCTCCGAAGCTAAGTGCCGGTCCCGGGCTTCTTTCGGCACAAACCGCTCTCAGGAGCTCCCTGCGCTCGCCACAATGCTCTGTGTGCGAAGAAGCCGCTTCTTCGCCTCCGGGAGAATCGGCGAGCGGCAGCTTCCCAAAGGCGAAGATGCAAGCTGCAGCACACAGGCACAGTGTGGGCAGCCTTCAGACTTAGAGAAAACAGTACTTTACCACTCTCCTGCCTTTTCCATGGTTATTCTATTGGAAAAGAACGAGTTTTGGACAACTACCTTTCATTCTTGCCAAACTCTTTGCAGACCCCCGTGCAAGCTTTAGAACAAGATTTTGGATGTTTTCTTTCCTGGCAGAGTTTCTCCTTGCAAGATATGGTGGAAAAGCTTTTTGCTGAGTGTAGAGCGGCAAGACACGCAGAAGACGCAGATACGCAGCTCTCCGAAGCTAAGTGCCGGTCCCGGGCTTCTTTCGGCACAAACCGCTCTCAGGAGCTCCCTGCGCTCGCCACAATGCTCTGTGTGCGAAGAAGCCGCTTCTTCGCCTCCGGGAGAATCGGCGAGCGGCAGCTTCCCAAAGGCGAAGATGCAAGCTGCAGCACGCAGGCACAGTGTGGGCAGCCTTCAGACTTAGAGAAAACAGTACTTTACCACTCTCCTGCCTTTTCCATGGTTATTCTATTGGAAAAGAACGAGTTTTGGACAACTACCTTTCATTCTTGCCAAACTCTTTGCAGACCCCCGTGCAAGCTTTAGAAGAAGATTTTGGATGTTTTCTTTCCTGGCAGAGTTTCTCCTTGCAAGATATGGTGGAAAAGCTTTTTGCTGAGTGTAGAGCGGCAAGACACGCAGAAGACGCAGATACGCAGCTCTCCGAAGCTAAGTGCCGGTCCCGGGCTTCTTTCGGCACAAACCGCTCTCAGGAGCTCCCTGCGCTCGCCACAATGCTCTGTGTGCGAAGAAGCCGCTTCTTCGCCTCCGGGAGAATCGGCGAGCGGCAGCTTCCCAAAGGCGAAGATGCAAGCTGCAGCACGCAGGCACAGTGTGGGCAGCCTTCAAACTTAGAGAAAACAGTACTTTACCACTCTCCTGCCTTTTCCATGGTTATTCTATTGGAAAAGAACGAGTTTTGGACAACTACCTTTCATTCTTGCCAAACTCTTTGCAGACCCCCGTGCAAGCTTTAGAACAAGATTTTGGATGTTTTCTTTCCTGGCAGAGTTTCTCCTTGCAAGATATGGTGGAAAAGCTTTTTGCTGAGTGTAGAGCGGCAAGACACGCAGAAGACGCAGATACGCAGCTCTCCGAAGCTAAGTGCCGGTCCCGGGCTTCTTTCGGCACAAACCGCTCTCAGGAGCTCCCTGCGCTCGCCACAATGCTCTGTGTGCGAAGAAGCCGCTTCTTCGCCTCCGGGAGAATCGGCGAGCGGCAGCTTCCCAAAGGCGAAGATGCAAGCTGCAGCACACAGGCACAGTGTGGGCAGCCTTCAGACTTAGAGAAAACAGTACTTTACCACTCTCCTGCCTTTTCCATGGTTATTCTATTGGAAAAGAACGAGTTTTGGACAACTACCTTTCATTCTTGCCAAACTCTTTGCAGACCCCCGTGCAAGCTTTAGAACAAGATTTTGGATGTTTTCTTTCCTGGCAGAGTTTCTCCTTGCAAGATATGGTGGAAAAGCTTTTTGCTGAGTGTAGAGCGGCAAGACACGCAGAAGACGCAGATACGCAGCTCTCCGAAGCTAAGTGCCGGTCCCGGGCTTCTTTCGGCACAAACCGCTCTCAGGAGCTCCCTGCGCTCGCCACAATGCTCTGTGTGCGAAGAAGCCGCTTCTTCGCCTCCGGGAGAATCGGCGAGCGGCAGCTTCCCAAAGGCGAAGATGCAAGCTGCAGCACACAGGCACAGTGTGGGCAGCCTTCAGACTTAGAGAAAACAGTACTTTACCACTCTCCTGCCTTTTCCATGGTTATTCTATTGGAAAAGAACGAGTTTTGGACAACTACCTTTCATTCTTGCCAAACTCTTTGCAGACCCCCGTGCAAGCTTTAGAACAAGATTTTGGATGTTTTCTTTCCTGGCAGAGTTTCTCCTTGCAAGATATGGTGGAAAAGCTTTTTGCTGAGTGTAGAGCGGCAAGACACGCAGAAGACGCAGATACGCAGCTCTCCGAAGCTAAGTGCCGGTCCCGGGCTTCTTTCGGCACAAACCGCTCTCAGGAGCTCCCTGCGCTCGCCACAATGCTCTGTGTGCGAAGAAGCCGCTTCTTCGCCTCCGGGAGAATCGGCGAGCGGCAGCTTCCCAAAGGCGAAGATGCAAGCTGCAGCACGCAGGCACAGTGTGGGCAGCCTTCAGACTTAGAGAAAACAGTACTTTACCACTCTCCTGCCTTTTCCATGGTTATTCTATTGGAAAAGAACGAGTTTTGGACAACTACCTTTCATTCTTGCCAAACTCTTTGCAGACCTCCGTGCAAGCTTTAGAACAAGATTTTGGATGTTTTCTTTCCTGGCAGAGTTTCTCCTTGCAAGATATGGTGGAAAAGCTTTTTGCTGAGTGTAGAGCGGCAAGACACGCAGAAGACGCAGATACGCAGCTCTCCGAAGCTAAGTGCCGGTCCCGGGCTTCTTTCGGCACAAACCGCTCTCAGGAGCTCCCTGCGCTCGCCACAATGCTCTGTGTGCGAAGAAGCCGCTTCTTCGCCTCCGGGAGAATCGGCGAGCGGCAGCTTCCCAAAGGCGAAGATGCAAGCTGCAGCACACAGGCACAGTGTGGGCAGCCTTCAGACTTAGAGAAAACAGTACTTTACCACTCTCCTGCCTTTTCCATGGTTATTCTATTGGAAAAGAACGAGTTTTGGACAACTACCTTTCATTCTTGCCAAACTCTTTGCAGACCCCCGTGCAAGCTTTAGAAGAAGATTTTGGATGTTTTCTTTCCTGGCAGAGTTTCTCCTTGCAAGATATGGTGGAAAAGCTTTTTGCTGAGTGTAGAGCGGCAAGACACGCAGAAGACGCAGATACGCAGCTCTCCGAAGCTAAGTGCCGGTCCCGGGCTTCTTTCGGCACAAACCGCTCTCAGGAGCTCCCTGCGCTCGCCACAATGCTCTGTGTGCGAAGAAGCCGCTTCTTCGCCTCCGGGAGAATCGGCGAGCGGCAGCTTCCCAAAGGCGAAGATGCAAGCTGCAGCACGCAGGCACAGTGTGGGCAGCCTTCAGACTTAGAGAAAACAGTACTTTACCACTCTCCTGCCTTTTCCATGGTTATTCTATTGGAAAAGAACGAGTTTTGGACAACTACCTTTCATTCTTGCCAAACTCTTTGCAGACCCCCGTGCAAGCTTTAGAAGAAGATTTTGGATGTTTTCTTTCCTGGCAGAGTTTCTCCTTGCAAGATATGGTGGAAAAGCTTTTTGCTGAGTGTAGAGCGGCAAGACACGCAGAAGACGCAGATACGCAGCTCTCCGAAGCTAAGTGCCGGTCCCGGGCTTCTTTCGGCACAAACCGCTCTCAGGAGCTCCCTGCGCTCGCCACAATGCTCTGTGTGCGAAGAAGCCGCTTCTTCGCCTCCGGGAGAATCGGCGAGCGGCAGCTTCCCAAAGGCGAAGATGCAAGCTGCAGCACGCAGGCACAGTGTGGGCAGCCTTCAGACTTAGAGAAAACAGTACTTTACCACTCCCCTGCCTTTTCCATGGTTATTCTATTGGAAAAGAACGAGTTTTGGACAACTACCTTTCATTCTTGCCAAACTCTTTGCAGACC
This sequence comes from Molothrus aeneus, assembly GCF_037042795.1. Lineage (NCBI taxonomy): Eukaryota > Metazoa > Chordata > Aves > Passeriformes > Icteridae > Molothrus > Molothrus aeneus. The sequence goes on along the minus strand of NW_027099090.1, from coordinate 50,729 downwards.
CCCGTGCAAGCTTTAGAACAAGATTTTGGATGTTTTCTTTCCTGGCAGAGTTTCTCCTTGCAAGATATGGTGGAAAAGCTTTTTGCTGAGTGTAGAGCGGCAAGACACGCAGAAGACGCAGATACGCATCTCTCCGAAGCTAAGTGCCGGTCCCGGGCTTCTTTCGGCACAAACCGCTCTCAGGAGCTCCCTGCGCTCGCCACAATGCTCTGTGTGCGAAGAAGCCGCTTCTTCGCCTCCGGGAGAATCGGCGAGCGGCAGCTTCCCAAAGGCGAAGATGCAAGCTGCAGCACGCAGGCACAGTGTGGGCAGCCTTCAGACTTAGAGAAAACAGTACTTTACCACTCTCCTGCCTTTTCCATGGTTATTCTATTGGAAAAGAACGAGTTTTGGACAACTACCTTTCATTCTTGCCAAACTCTTTGCAGACCCCCGTGCAAGCTTTAGAAGAAGATTTTGGATGTTTTCTTTCCTGGCAGAGTTTCTCCTTGCAAGATATGGTGGAAAAGCTTTTTGCTGAGTGTAGAGCGGCAAGACACGCAGAAGACGCAGATACGCAGCTCTCCGAAGCTAAGTGCCGGTCCCGGGCTTCTTTCGGCACAAACCGCTCTCAGGAGCTCCCTGCGCTCGCCACAATGCTCTGTGTGCGAAGAAGCAGCTTCTTCGCCTCCTGGAGAATCGGCGAGCGGCAGCTTCCCAAAGGCGAAGATGCAAGCTGCACCACACAGGCACAGTGTGGGCAGCCTTCAGACTTCGAGAAAACAGTACTTTACCACTCTCCTGCCTTTTCCATGGTTATTCTATTGGAAAAGAACGAGTTTTGGACAACTACCTTTCATTCTTGCCAAACTCTTTGCAGACCCCCGTGCAAGCTTTAGAACAAGATTTTGGATGTTTTCTTTCCTGGCAGAGTTTCTCCTTGCAAGATATGGTGGAAAAGCTTTTTGCTGAGTGTAGAGCGGCAAGACACGCAGAAGACGCAGATACGCAGCTCTCCGAAGCTAAGTGCCGGTCCCGGGCTTCTTTCGGCACAAACCGCTCTCAGGAGCTCCCTGCGCTCGCCACAATGCTCTGTGTGCGAAGAAGCCGCTTCTTCGCCTCCGGGAGAATCGGCGTGCGGCAGCTTCCCAAAGGCGAAGATGCAAGCTGCAGCACACAGGCACAGTGTGGGCAGCCTTCAGACTTAGAGAAAACAGTACTTTACCACTCTCCTGCCTTTTCCATGGTTATTCTATTGGAAAAGAACGAGTTTTGGACAACTACCTTTCATTCTTGCCAAACTCTTTGCAGACCCCCGTGCAAGCTTTAGAAGAAGATTTTGGATGTTTTCTTTCCTGGCAGAGTTTCTCCTTGCAAGATATGGTGGAAAAGCTTTTTGCTAAGTGTAGAGCGGCAAGACACGCAGAAGACGCAGATACGCAGCTCTCCGAAGCTAAGTGCCGGTCCCGGGCTTCTTTCGGCACAAACCGCTCTCAGGAGCTCCCTGCGCTCGCCACAATGCTCTGTGTGCGAAGAAGCCGCTTCTTCGCCTCCGGGAGAATCGGCGAGCGGCAGCTTCCCAAAGGCGAAGATGCAAGCTGCAGCACGCAGGCACAGTGTGGGCAGCCTTCAGACTTAGAGAAAACAGTACTTTACCACTCTCCTGCCTTTTCCATGGTTATTCTATTGGAAAAGAACGAGTTTTGGACAACTACCTTTCATTCTTGCCAAACTCTTTGCAGACCCCCGTGCAAGCTTTAGAACAAGATTTTGGATGTTTTCTTTCCTGGCAGAGTTTCTCCTTGCAAGATATGGTGGAAAAGCTTTTTGCTGAGTGTAGAGCGGCAAGACACGCAGAAGACGCAGATACGCAGCTCTCCGAAGCTAAGTGCCGGTCCCGGACTTCTTTCGGCACAAACCGCTCTCAGGAGCTCCCTGCGCTCGCCACAATGCTCTGTGTGCGAAGAAGCCGCTTCTTCGCCTCCGGGAGAATCGGCGAGCGGCAGCTTCCCAAAGGCGAAGATGCAAGCTGCAGCACACAGGCACAGTGTGGGCAGCCTTCAGACTTCGAGAAAACAGTACTTTACCACTCTCCTGCCTTTTCCATGGTTATTCTATTGGAAAAGAACGAGTTTTGGACAACTACCTTTCATTCTTGCCAAACTCTTTGCAGACCCCCGTGCAAGCTTTAGAACAAGATTTTGGATGTTTTCTTTCCTGGCAGAGTTTCTCCTTGCAAGATATGGTGGAAAAGCTTTTTGCTGAGTGTAGAGCGGCAAGACACGCAGAAGACGCAGATACGCAGCTCTCCGAAGCTAAGTGCCGGTCCCGGGCTTCTTTCGGCACAAACCGCTCTCAGGAGCTCCCTGCGCTCGCCACAATGCTCTGTGTGCGAAGAAGCCGCTTCTTCGCCTCCGGGAGAATCGGCGAGCGGCAGCTTCCCAAAGGCGAAGATGCAAGCTGCAGCACGCAGGCACAGTGTGGGCAGCCTTCAGACTTAGAGAAAACAGTACTTTACCACTCTCCTGCCTTTTCCATGGTTATTCTATTGGAAAAGAACGAGTTTTGGACAACTACCTTTCATTCTTGCCAAACTCTTTGCAGACCCCCGTGCAAGCTTTAGAAGAAGATTTTGGATGTTTTCTTTCCTGGCAGAGTTTCTCCTTGCAAGATATGGTGGAAAAGCTTTTTGCTGAGTGTAGAGCGGCAAGACACGCAGAAGACGCAGATACGCAGCTCTCCGAAGCTAAGTGCCGGTCCCGGGCTTCTTTCGGCACAAACCGCTCTCAGGAGCTCCCTGCGCTCGCCACAATGCTCTGTGTGCGAAGAAGCCGCTTCTTCGCCTCCGGGAGAATCGGCGAGCGGCAGCTTCCCAAAGGCGAAGATGCAAGCTGCAGCACGCAGGCACAGTGTGGGCAGCCTTCAGACTTAGAGAAAACAGTACTTTACCACTCTCCTGCCTTTTCCATGGTTATTCTATTGGAAAAGAACGAGTTTTGGACAACTACCTTTCATTCTTGCCAAACTCTTTGCAGACCCCCGTGCAAGCTTTAGAACAAGATTTTGGATGTTTTCTTTCCTGGCAGAGTTTCTCCTTGCAAGATATGGTGGAAAAGCTTTTTGCTGAGTGTAGAGCGGCAAGACACGCAGAAGACGCAGATACGCAGCTCTCCGAAGCTAAGTGCCGGTCCCGGGCTTCTTTCGGCACAAACCGCTCTCAGGAGCTCCCTGCGCTCGCCACAATGCTCTGTGTGCGAAGAAGCCGCTTCTTCGCCTCCGGGAGAATCGGCGAGCGGCAGCTTCCCAAAGGCGAAGATGCAAGCTGCAGCACGCAGGCACAGTGTGGGCAGCCTTCAGACTTAGAGAAAACAGTACTTTACCACTCTCCTGCCTTTTCCATGGTTATTCTATTGGAAAAGAACGAGTTTTGGACAACTACCTTTCATTCTTGCCAAACTCTTTGCAGACCCCCGTGCAAGCTTTAGAACAAGATTTTGGATGTTTTCTTTCCTGGCAGAGTTTCTCCTTGCAAGATATGGTGGAAAAGCTTTTTGCTGAGTGTAGAGCGGCAAGACACGCAGAAGACGCAGATACGCAGCTCTCCGAAGCTAAGTGCCGGTGCCGGGCTTCTTTCGGCACAAACCGCTCTCAGGAGCTCCCTGCGCTCGCCACAATGCTCTGTGTGCGAAGAAGCCGCTTCTTCGCCTCCGGGAGAATCGGCGAGCGGCAGCTTCCCAAAGGCGAAGATGCAAGCTGCAGCACGCAGGCACAGTGTGGGCAGCCTTCAGACTTAGAGAAAACAGTACTTTACCACTCTCCTGCCTTTTCCATGGTTATTCTATTGGAAAAGAACGAGTTTTGGACAACTACCTTTCATTCTTGCCAAACTCTTTGCAGACCCCCGTGCAAGCTTTAGAAGAAGATTTTGGATGTTTTCTTTCCTGGCAGAGTTTCTCCTTGCAAGATATGGTGGAAAAGCTTTTTGCTGAGTGTAGAGCGGCAAGACACGCAGAAGACGCAGATACGCAGCTCTCCGAAGCTAAGTGCCGGTCCCGGGCTTCTTTCGGCACAAACCGCTCTCAGGAGCTCCCTGCGCTCGCCACAATGCTCTGTGTGCGAAGAAGCCGCTTCTTCGCCTCCGGGAGAATCGGCGAGCGGCAGCTTCCCAAAGGCGAAGATGCAAGCTGCAGCACGCAGGCACAGTGTGGGCAGCCTTCAGACTTAGAGAAAACAGTACTTTACCACTCTCCTGCCTTTTCCATGGTTATTCTATTGGAAAAGAACGAGTTTTGGACAACTACCTTTCATTCTTGCCAAACTCTTTGCAGACCCCCGTGCAAGCTTTAGAACAAGATTTTGGATGTTTTCTTTCCTGGCAGAGTTTCTCCTTGCAAGATATGGTGGAAAAGCTTTTTGCTGAGTGTAGAGCGGCAAGACACGCAGAAGACGCAGATACGCAGCTCTCCGAAGCTAAGTGCCGGTCCCGGGCTTCTTTCGGCACAAACCGCTCTCAGGAGCTCCCTGCGCTCGCCACAATGCTCTGTGTGCGAAGAAGCCGCTTCTTCGCCTCCGGGAGAATCGGCGAGCGGCAGCTTCCCAAAGGCGAAGATGCAAGCTGCAGCACGCAGGCACAGTGTGGGCAGCCTTCAGACTTAGAGAAAACAGTACTTTACCACTCTCCTGCCTTTTCCATGGTTATTCTATTGGAAAAGAACGAGTTTTGGACAACTACCTTTCATTCTTGCCAAACTCTTTGCAGACCCCCGTGCAAGCTTTAGAACAAGATTTTGGATGTTTTCTTTCCTGGCAGAGTTTCTCCTTGCAAGATATGGTGGAAAAGCTTTTTGCTGAGTGTAGAGCGGCAAGACACGCAGAAGACGCAGATACGCAGCTCTCCGAAGCTAAGTGCCGGTCCCGGGCTTCTTTCGGCACAAACCGCTCTCAGGAGCTCCCTGCGCTCGCCACAATGCTCTGTGTGCGAAGAAGCCGCTTCTTCGCCTCCGGGAGAATCGGCGAGCGGCAGCTTCCCAAAGGCGAAGATGCAAGCTGCAGCACGCAGGCACAGTGTGGGCAGCCTTCAAACTTAGAGAAAACAGTACTTTACCACTCTCCTGCCTTTTCCATGGTTATTCTATTGGAAAAGAACGAGTTTTGGACAACTACCTTTCATTCTTGCCAAACTCTTTGCAGACCCCCGTGCAAGCTTTAGAACAAGATTTTGGATGTTTTCTTTCCTGGCAGAGTTTCTCCTTGCAAGATATGGTGGAAAAGCTTTTTGCTGAGTGTAGAGCGGCAAGACACGCAGAAGACGCAGATACGCAGCTCTCCGAAGCTAAGTGCCGGTCCCGGGCTTCTTTCGGCACAAACCGCTCTCAGGAGCTCCCTGCGCTCGCCACAATGCTCTGTGTGCGAAGAAGCCGCTTCTTCGCCTCCGGGAGAATCGGCGAGCGGCAGCTTCCCAAAGGCGAAGATGCAAGCTGCAGCACGCAGGCACAGTGTGGGCAGCCTTCAGACTTAGAGAAAACAGTACTTTACCACTCTCCTGCCTTTTCCATGGTTATTCTATTGGAAAAGAACGAGTTTTGGACAACTACCTTTCATTCTTGCCAAACTCTTTGCAGACCCCCGTGCAAGCTTTAGAACAAGATTTTGGATGTTTTCTTTCCTGGCAGAGTTTCTCCTTGCAAGATATGGTGGAAAAGCTTTTTGCTGAGTGTAGAGCGGCAAGACACGCAGAAGACGCAGATACGCAGCTCTCCGAAGCTAAGTGCCGGTCCCGGGCTTCTTTCGGCACAAACCGCTCTCAGGAGCTCCCTGCGCTCGCCACAATGCTCTGTGTGCGAAGAAGCCGCTTCTTCGCCTCCGGGAGAATCGGCGTGCGGCAGCTTCCCAAAGGCGAAGATGCAAGCTGCAGCACACAGGCACAGTGTGGGCAGCCTTCAGACTTAGAGAAAACAGTACTTTACCACTCTCCTGCCTTTTCCATGGTTATTCTATTGGAAAAGAACGAGTTTTGGACAACTACCTTTCATTCTTGCCAAACTCTTTGCAGACCCCCGTGCAAGCTTTAGAACAAGATTTTGGATGTTTTCTTTCCTGGCAGAGTTTCTCCTTGCAAGATATGGTGGAAAAGCTTTTTGCTGAGTGTAGAGCGGCAAGACACGCAGAAGACGCAGATACGCAGCTCTCCGAAGCTAAGTGCCGGTCCCGGGCTTCTTTCGGCACAAACCGCTCTCAGGAGCTCCCTGCGCTCGCCACAATGCTCTGTGTGCGAAGAAGCCGCTTCTTCGCCTCCGGGAGAATCGGCGAGCGGCAGCTTCCCAAAGGCGAAGATGCAAGCTGCAGCACACAGGCACAGTGTGGGCAGCCTTCAGACTTAGAGAAAACAGTACTTTACCACTCTCCTGCCTTTTCCATGGTTATTCTATTGGAAAAGAACGAGTTTTGGACAACTACCTTTCATTCTTGCCAAACTCTTTGCAGACCCCCGTGCAAGCTTTAGAACAAGATTTTGGATGTTTTCTTTCCTGGCAGAGTTTCTCCTTGCAAGATATGGTGGAAAAGCTTTTTGCTGAGTGTAGAGCGGCAAGACACGCAGAAGACGCAGATACGCAGCTCTCCGAAGCTAAGTGCCGGTCCCGGGCTTCTTTCGGCACAAACCGCTCTCAGGAGCTCCCTGCGCTCGCCACAATGCTCTGTGTGCGAAGAAGCCGCTTCTTCGCCTCCGGGAGAATCGGCGAGCGGCAGCTTCCCAAAGGCGAAGATGCAAGCTGCAGCACACAGGCACAGTGTGGGCAGCCTTCAGACTTAGAGAAAACAGTACTTTACCACTCTCCTGCCTTTTCCATGGTTATTCTATTGGAAAAGAACGAGTTTTGGACAACTACCTTTCATTCTTGCCAAACTCTTTGCAGACCTCCGTGCAAGCTTTAGAACAAGATTTTGGATGTTTTCTTTCCTGGCAGAGTTTCTCCTTGCAAGATATGGTGGAAAAGCTTTTGGCTGAGTGTAGAGCGGCAAGACACGCAGAAGACGCAGATACGCAGCTCTCCGAAGCTAAGTGCCGGTCCCGGGCTTCTTTCGGCACAAACCGCTCTCAGGAGCTCCCTGCGCTCGCCACAATGCTCTGTGTGCGAAGAAGCCGCTTCTTCGCCTGCGGGAGAATCGGCGAGCGGCAGCTTCCCAAAGGCGAAGATGCAAGCTGCAGCACACAGGCACAGTGTGGGCAGCCTTCAGACTTAGAGAAAACAGTACTTTACCACTCTCCTGCCTTTTCCATGGTTATTCTATTGGAAAAGAACGAGTTTTGGACAACTACCTTTCATTCTTGCCAAACTCTTTGCAGACCTGCGTGCAAGCTTTAGAACAAGATTTTGGATGTTTTCTTTCCTGGCAGAGTTTCTCCTTGCAAGATATGGTGGAAAAGCTTTTGGCTGAGTGTAGAGCGGCAAGACACGCAGAAGACGCAGATACGCAGCTCTCCGAAGCTAAGTGCCGGTCCCGGGCTTCTTTCGGCACAAACCGCTCTCAGGAGCTCCCTGCGCTCGCCACAATGCTCTGTGTGCGAAGAAGCCGCTTCTTCGCCTGCGGGAGAATCGGCGAGCGGCAGCTTCCCAAAGGCGAAGATGCAAGCTGCAGCACACAGGCACAATGTGGGCAGCCTTCAGACTTAGAGAAAACAGTACTTTACCACTCTCCTGCCTTTTCCATGGTTATTCTATTGGAAAAGAACGAGTTTTGGACAACTACCTTTCATTCTTGCCAAACTCTTTGCAGACCTGCGTGCAAGCTTTAGAACAAGATTTTGGATGTTTTCTTCCCTGGCAGAGTTTCTCCTTGCAAGATATGGTGAAAAAGCTTTTGGCTGAGTGTTGAGCGGCAAGACACGCAGAAGACGCAGATACGCAGCTCTCCGAAGCTAAGTGCCGGTCCCGGGCTTCTTTCGGCACAAACCGCTCTCAGGAGCTCCCTGCGCTCGCCACAATGCTCTGTGTGCGAAGAAGCCGCTTCTTCGCCTCCGGGAGAATCGGCGAGCGGCAGCTTCCCAAAGGCGAAGATGCAAGCTGCAGCACACAGGCACAGTGTGGGCAGCCTTCAGACTTAGAGAAAACAGTACTTTACCACTCTCCTGCCTTTTCCATGGTTATTCTATTGGAAAAGAACGAGTTTTGGACAACTACCTTTCATTCTTGCCAAACTCTTTGCAGACCCCCGTGCAAGCTTTAGAACAAGATTTTGGATGTTTTCTTTCCTGGCAGAGTTTCTCCTTGCAAGATATGGTGGAAAAGCTTTTGGCTGAGTGTAGAGCGGCAAGACACGCAGAAGACGCAGATACGCAGCTCTCCGAAGCTAAGTGCCGGTCCCGGGCTTCTTTCGGCACAAACCGCTCTCAGGAGCTCCCTGCGTTCGCCACAATGCTCTGTGTGCGAAGAAGCCGCTTCTTCGCCTCCGGGAGAATCGGCGAGCGGCAGCTTCCCAAAGGCGAAGATGCAAGCTGCAGCACACAGGCACAATGTGGGCAGCCTTCAGACTTAGAGAAAACAGTACTTTACCACTCTCCTGCCTTTTCCATGGTTATTATATTGGAAAAGAACGAGTTTTGGACAACTACCTTTCATTCTTGCCAAACTCTTTGCAGACCTGCGTGCAAGCTTTAGAACAAGATTTTGGATGTTTTCTTCCCTGGCAGAGTTTCTCCTTGCAAGATATGGTGAAAAAGCTTTTGGCTGAGTGTTGAGCGGCAAGACACGCAGAAGACGCAGATACGCAGCTCTCCGAAGCTAAGTGCCGGTCCCGGGCTTCTTTCGGCACAAACCGCTCTCAGGAGCTCCCTGCGCTCGCCACAATGCTCTGTGTGCGAAGAAGCCGCTTCTTCGCCTCCGGGAGAATCGGCGAGCGGCAGCTTCCCAAAGGCGAAGATGCAAGCTGCAGCACACAGGCACAGTGTGGGCAGCCTTCAGACTTAGAGAAAACAGTACTTTACCACTCTCCTGCCTTTTCCATGGTTATTCTATTGGAAAAGAACGAGTTTTGGACAACTACCTTTCATTCTTGCCAAACTCTTTGCAGACCCCCGTGCAAGCTTTAGAACAAGATTTTGGATGTTTTCTTTCCTGGCAGAGTTTCTTCTTGCAAGATATGGTGGAAAACCTTTTTGCTGAGTGTAGAGCGGCAAGACACGCAGAAGACGCAGATACGCAGCTCTCCGAAGCTAAGTGCCGGTCCCGGGCTTCTTTCGGCACAAACCGCTCTCAGGAGCTCCCCGCGCTCGCCACAATGCTCTGTGTGCGAAGAAGCCGCTTCTTCGCCTGCGGGAGAATCGGCGAGCGGCAGCTTCCCAAAGGCGAAGATGCAAGCTGCAGCACACAGGCACAGTGTGGGCAGCATTCAGACTTAGAGAAAACAGTACTTTACCACTCTCCTGCCTTTTCCATGGTTATTCTATTGGAAAAGAACGAGTTTTGGACAACTACCTTTCATTCTTGCCAAACTCTTTGCAGACCCCCGTGCAAGCTTTAGAACAAGATTTTGGATGTTTTCTTTCCTGGCAGAGTTTCTCCTTGCAAGATATGGTGGAAAAGCTTTTTGCTGAGTGTAGAGCGGCAAGACACGCAGAAGACGCAGATACGCAGCTCTCCGAAGCTAAGTGCCGGTCCCGGGCTTCTTTCGGCACAAACCGCTCTCAGGAGCTCCCTGCGCTCGCCACAATGCTCTGTGTGCGAAGAAGCCGCTTCTTCGCCTGCGGGAGAATCGGCGTGCGGCAGCTTCCCAAAGGCGAAGATGCAAGCTGCAGCACACAGGCACAGTGTGGGCAGCCTTCAGACTTAGAGAAAACAGTACTTTACCACTCTCCTGCCTTTTCCATGGTTATTCTATTGGAAAAGAACGAGTTTTGGACAACTACCTTTCATTCTTGCCAAACTCTTTGCAGACCTCCGTGCAAGCTTTAGAACAAGATTTTGGATGTTTTCTTTCCTGGCAGAGTTTCTCCTTGCAAGATATGGTGGAAAAGCTTTTTGCTGAGTGTAGAGCGGCAAGACACGCAGAAGACGCAGATACGCAGCTCTCCGAAGCTAAGTGCCGGTCCCGGGCTTCTTTCGGCACAAACCGCTCTCAGGAGCTCCCTGCGCTCGCCACAATGCTCTGTGTGCGAAGAAGCCGCTTCTTCGCCTCCGGGAGAATCGGCGAGCGGCAGCTTCCCAAAGGCGAAGATGCAAGCTGCAGCACGCAGGCACAGTGTGGGCAGCCTTCAGACTTAGAGAAAACAGTACTTTACCACTCTCCTGCCTTTTCCATGGTTATTCTATTGGAAAAGAACGAGTTTTGGACAACTACCTTTCATTCTTGCCAAACTCTTTGCAGACCCCCGTGCAAGCTTTAGAACAAGATTTTGGATGTTTTCTTTCCTGGCAGAGTTTCTCCTTGCAAGATATGGTGGAAAAGCTTTTGGCTGAGTGTAGAGCGGCAAGACACGCAGAAGACGCAGATACGCAGCTCTCCGAAGCTAAGTGCCGGTCCCGGGCTTCTTTCGGCACAAACCGCTCTCAGGAGCTCCCTGCGCTCGCCACAATGCTCTGTGGGCGAAGAAGCCGCTTCTTCGCCTGCGGGAGAATCGGCGAGCGGCAGCTTCCCAAAGGCGAAGATGCAAGCTGCAGCAAACAGGCACAGTGTGGGCAGCCTTCAGACTTAGAGAAAACAGTACTTTACCACTCTCCTGCCTTTTCCATGGTTATTCTATTGGAAAAGAACGAGTTTTGGACAACTACCTTTCATTCTTGCCAAACTCTTTGCAGACCCCCGTGCAAGCTTTAGAACAAGATTTTGGATGTTTTCTTTCCTGGCAGAGTTTCTCCTTGCAAGATATGGTGGAAAAGCTTTTTGCTGAGTGTAGAGCGGCAAGACACGCAGAAGACGCAGATACGCAGCTCTCCGAAGCTAAGTGCCGGTCCCGGGCTTCTTTCGGCACAAACCGCTCTCAGGAGCTCCCTGCGCTCGCCACAATGCTCTGTGTGCGAAGAAGCCGCTTCTTCGCCTCCGGGAGAATCGGCGAGCGGCAGCTTCCCAAAGGCGAAGATGCAAGCTGCAGCACACAGGCACAGTGTGGGCAGCCTTCAGACTTAGAGAAAACAGTACTTTACCACTCTCCTGCCTTTTCCATGGTTATTCTATTGGAAAAGAACGAGTTTTGGACAACTACCTTTCATTCTTGCCAAACTCTTTGCAGACCCCCGTGCAAGCTTTAGAACAAGATTTTGGATGTTTTCTTTCCTGGCAGAGTTTCTCCTTGCAAGATATGGTGGAAAAGCTTTTGGCTGAGTGTAGAGCGGCAAGACACGCAGAAGACGCAGATACGCAGCTCTCCGAAGCTAAGTGCCGGTCCCGGGCTTCTTTCGGCACAAACCGCTCTCAGGAGCTCCCTGCGCTCGCCACAATGCTCTGTGTGCGAAGAAGCCGCTTCTTCGCCTCCGGGAGAATCGGCGAGCGGCAGCTTCCCAAAGGCGAAGATGCAAGCTGCAGCACACAGGCACAATGTGGGCAGCCTTCAGACTTAGAGAAAACAGTACTTTACCACTCTCCTGCCTTTTCCATGGTTATTATATTGGAAAAGAACGAGTTTTGGACAACTACCTTTCATTCTTGCCAAACTCTTTGCAGACCTGCGTGCAAGCTTTAGAACAAGATTTTGGATGTTTTCTTCCCTGGCAGAGTTTCTCCTTGCAAGATATGGTGAAAAAGCTTTTGGCTGAGTGTTGAGCGGCAAGACACGCAGAAGACGCAGATACGCAGCTCTCCGAAGCTAAGTGCCGGTCCCGGGCTTCTTTCGGCACAAACCGCTCTCAGGAGCTCCCTGCGCTCGCCACAATGCTCTGTGTGCGAAGAAGCCGCTTCTTCGCCTCCGGGAGAATCGGCGAGCGGCAGCTTCCCAAAGGCGAAGATGCAAGCTGCAGCACACAGGCACAGTGTGGGCAGCCTTCAGACTTCGAGAAAACAGTACTTTACCACTCTCCTGCCTTTTCCATGGTTATTCTATTGGAAAAGAACGAGTTTTGGACAACTACCTTTCATTCTTGCCAAACTCTTTGCAGACCCCCGTGCAAGCTTTAGAACAAGATTTTGGATGTTTTCTTTCCTGGCAGAGTTTCTTCTTGCAAGATATGGTGGAAAACCTTTTTGCTGAGTGTAGAGCGGCAAGACACGCAGAAGACGCAGATACGCAGCTCTCCGAAGCTAAGTGCCGGTCCCGGGCTTCTTTCGGCACAAACCGCTCTCAGGAGCTCCCCGCGCTCGCCACAATGCTCTGTGTGCGAAGAAGCCGCTTCTTCGCCTGCGGGAGAATCGGCGAGCGGCAGCTTCCCAAAGGCGAAGATGCAAGCTGCAGCACACAGGCACAGTGTGGGCAGCATTCAGACTTAGAGAAAACAGTACTTTACCACTCTCCTGCCTTTTCCATGGTTATTCTATTGGAAAAGAACGAGTTTTGGACAACTACCTTTCATTCTTGCCAAACTCTTTGCAGACCCCCGTGCAAGCTTTAGAACAAGATTTTGGATGTTTTCTTTCCTGGCAGAGTTTCTCCTTGCAAGATATGGTGGAAAAGCTTTTTGCTGAGTGTAGAGCGGCAAGACACGCAGAAGACGCAGATACGCAGCTCTCCGAAGCTAAGTGCCGGTCCCGGGCTTCTTTCGGCACAAACCGCTCTCAGGAGCTCCCTGCGCTCGCCACAATGCTCTGTGTGCGAAGAAGCCGCTTCTTCGCCTGCGGGAGAATCGGCGTGCGGCAGCTTCCCAAAGGCGAAGATGCAAGCTGCAGCACACAGGCACAATGTGGGCAGCCTTCAGACTTAGAGAAAACAGTACTTTACCACTCTCCTGCCTTTTCCATGGTTATTCTATTGGAAAAGAACGAGTTTTGGACAACTACCTTTCATTCTTGCCAAACTCTTTGCAGACCTGCGTGCAAGCTTTAGAACAAGATTTTGGATGTTTTCTTCCCTGGCAGAGTTTCTCCTTGCAAGATATGGTGAAAAAGCTTTTGGCTGAGTGTTGAGCGGCAAGACACGCAGAAGACACAGATACGCAGCTTCCGAAGCTAAGTGCCGGTCCTGGGCTTCTTTCGGCACAAACCGCTCTCAGGAGCTCCCTGCGCTCGCCACAATGCTCTGTGTGCGAAGAAGCCGCTTCTTCGCCTCCGGGAGAATCGGCGAGCGGCAGCTTCCCAAAGGCGAAGATGCAAGCTGCAGCACACAGGCACAGTGTGGGCAGCATTCAGACTTAGAGAAAACAGTACTTTACCACTCTCCTGCCTTTTCCATGGTTATTCTATTGGAAAAGAACGAGTTTTGGACAACTACCTTTCATTCTTGCCAAACTCTTTGCAGACCCCCGTGCAAGCTTTAGAACAAGATTTTGGATGTTTTCTTTCCTGGCAGAGTTTCTCCTTGCAAGATATGGTGGAAAAGCTTTTTGCTGAGTGTAGAGCGGCAAGACACGCAGAAGACGCAGATACGCAGCTCTCCGAAGCTAAGTGCCGGTCCCGGGCTTCTTTCGGCACAAACCGCTCTCAGGAGCTCCCTGCGCTCGCCACAATGCTCTGTGTGCGAAGAAGCCGCTTCTTCGCCTCCGGGAGAATCGGCGAGCGGCAGCTTCCCAAAGGCGAAGATGCAAGCTGCAGCACACAGGCACAGTGTGGGCAGCCTTCAGACTTAGAGAAAACAGTACTTTACCACTCTCCTGCCTTTTCCATGGTTATTCTATTGGAAAAGAACGAGTTTTGGACAACTACCTTTCATTCTTGCCAAACTCTTTGCAGACCTCCGTGCAAGCTTTAGAACAAGATTTTGGATGTTTTCTTTCCTGGCAGAGTTTCTCCTTGCAAGATATGGTGGAAAAGCTTTTGGCTGAGTGTAGAGCGGCAAGACACGCAGAAGACGCAGATACGCAGCTCTCCGAAGCTAAGTGCCGGTCCCGGGCTTCTTTCGGCACAAACCGCTCTCAGGAGCTCCCTGCGCTCGCCACAATGCTCTGTGTGCGAAGAAGCCGCTTCTTCGCCTGCGGGAGAATCGGCGAGCGGCAGCTTCCCAAAGGCGAAGATGCAAGCTGCAGCACGCAGGCACAGTGTGGGCAGCCTTCAGACTTAGAGAAAACAGTACTTTACCACTCTCCTGCCTTATCCATGGTTATTCTATTGGAAAAGAACGAGTTTTGGACAACTACCTTTCATTCTTGCCAAACTCTTTGCAGACCCCCGTGCAAGCTTTAGAACAAGATTTTGGATGTTTTCTTTCCTGGCAGAGTTTCTCCTTGCAAGATATGGTGGAAAAGCTTTTTGCTGAGTGTAGAGCGGCAAGACACGCAGAAGACGCAGATACGCAGCTCTCCGAAGCTAAGTGCCGGTCCCGGGCTTCTTTCGGCACAAACCGCTCTCAGGAGCTCCCTGCGCTCGCCACAATGCTCTGTGTGCGAAGAAGCCGCTTCTTCGCCTCCGGGAGAATCGGCGAGCGGCAGCTTCCCAAAGGCGAAGATGCAAGCTGCAGCACGCAGGCACAGTGTGGGCAGCCTTCAGACTTAGAGAAAACAGTACTTTACCACTCTCCTGCCTTTTCCATGGTTATTCTATTGGAAAAGAACGAGTTTTGGACAACTACCTTTCATTCTTGCCAAACTCTTTGCAGACCCCCGTGCAAGCTTTAGAACAAGATTTTGGATGTTTTCTTTCCTGGCAGAGTTTCTCCTTGCAAGATATGGTGGAAAAGCTTTTGGCTGAGTGTAGAGCGGCAAGACACGCAGAAGACGCAGATACGCAGCTCTCCGAAGCTAAGTGCCGGTCCCGGGCTTCTTTCGGCACAAACCGCTCTCAGGAGCTCCCTGCGCTCGCCACAATGCTCTGTGTGCGAAGAAGCCGCTTCTTCGCCTCCGGGAGAATCGGCGAGCGGCAGCTTCCCAAAGGCGAAGATGCAAGCTGCAGCACACAGGCACAGTGTGGGCAGCCTTCAGACTTAGAGAAAACAGTACTTTACCACTCTCCTGCCTTTTCCATGGTTATTCTATTGGAAAAGAACGAGTTTTGGACAACTACCTTTCATTCTTGCCAAACTCTTTGCAGACCCCCGTGCAAGCTTTAGAACAAGATTTTGGATGTTTTCTTTCCTGGCAGAGTTTCTCCTTGCAAGATATGGTGGAAAAGCTTTTTGCTGAGTGTAGAGCGGCAAGACACGCAGAAGACGCAGATACGCAGCTCTCCGAAGCTAAGTGCCGGTCCCGGGCTTCTTTCGGCACAAACCGCTCTCAGGAGCTCCCTGCGCTCGCCACAATGCTCTGTGTGCGAAGAAGCCGCTTCTTCGCCTCCGGGAGAATCGGCGAGCGGCAGCTTCCCAAAGGCGAAGATGCAAGCTGCAGCACGCAGGCACAGTGTGGGCAGCCTTCAGACTTAGAGAAAACAGTACTTTACCACTCTCCTGCCTTTTCCATGGTTATTCTATTGGAAAAGAACGAGTTTTGGACAACTACCTTTCATTCTTGCCAAACTCTTTGCAGACCCCCGTGCAAGCTTTAGAACAAGATTTTGGATGTTTTCTTTCCTGGCAGAGTTTCTCCTTGCAAGATATGGTGGAAAAGCTTTTGGCTGAGTGTAGAGCGGCAAGACACGCAGAAGACGCAGATACGCAGCTCTCCGAAGCTAAGTGCCGGTCCCGGGCTTCTTTCGGCACAAACCGCTCTCAGGAGCTCCCTGCGCTCGCCACAATGCTCTGTGTGCGAAGAAGCCGCTTCTTCGCCTGCGGGAGAATCGGCGAGCGGCAGCTTCCCAAAGGCGAAGATGCAAGCTGCAGCACACAGGCACAGTGTGGGCAGCCTTCAGACTTAGAGAAAACAGTACTTTACCACTCTCCTGCCTTTTCCATGGTTATTCTATTGGAAAAGAACGAGTTTTGGACAACTACCTTTCATTCTTGCCAAACTCTTTGCAGACCCCCGTGCAAGCTTTAGAACAAGATTTTGGATGTTTTCTTTCCTGGCAGAGTTTCTCCTTGCAAGATATGGTGGAAAAGCTTTTGGCTGAGTGTAGAGCGGCAAGACACGCAGAAGACGCAGATACGCAGCTCTCCGAAGCTAAGTGCCGGTCCCGGGCTTCTTTCGGCACAAACCGCTCTCAGGAGCTCCCTGCGCTCGCCACAATGCTCTGTGTGCGAAGAAGCCGCTTCTTCGCCTCCGGGAGAATCGGCGAGCGGCAGCTTCCCAAAGGCGAAGATGCAAGCTGCAGCACACAGGCACAGTGTGGGCAGCCTTCAGACTTAGAGAAAACAGTACTTTACCACTCTCCTGCCTTTTCCATGGTTATTCTATTGGAAAAGAACGAGTTTTGGACAACTACCTTTCATTCTTGCCAAACTCTTTGCAGACCTCCGTGCAAGCTTTAGAACAAGATTTTGGATGTTTTCTTTCCTGGCAGAGTTTCTCCTTGCAAGATATGGTGGAAAAGCTTTTGGCTGAGTGTAGAGCGGCAAGACACGCAGAAGACGCAGATACGCAGCTCTCCGAAGCTAAGTGCCGGTCCCGGGCTTCTTTCGGCACAAACCGCTCTCAGGAGCTCCCTGCGCTCGCCACAATGCTCTGTGTGCGAAGAAGCCGCTTCTTCGCCTGCGGGAGAATCGGCGAGCGGCAGCTTCCCAAAGGCGAAGATGCAAGCTGCAGCACACAGGCACAGTGTGGGCAGCCTTCAGACTTAGAGAAAACAGTACTTTACCACTCTCCTGCCTTATCCATGGTTATTCTATTGGAAAAGAACGAGTTTTGGACAACTACCTTTCATTCTTGCCAAACTCTTTGCAGACCCCCGTGCAAGCTTTAGAACAAGATTTTGGATGTTTTCTTTCCTGGCAGAGTTTCTCCTTGCAAGATATGGTGGAAAAGCTTTTTGCTGAGTGTAGAGCGGCAAGACACGCAGAAGACGCAGATACGCAGCTCTCCGAAGCTAAGTGCCGGTCCCGGGCTTCTTTCGGCACAAACCGCTCTCAGGAGCTCCCTGCGCTCGCCACAATGCTCTGTGTGCGAAGAAGCCGCTTCTTCGCCTCCGGGAGAATCGGCGAGCGGCAGCTTCCCAAAGGCGAAGATGCAAGCTGCAGCACACAGGCACAGTGTGGGCAGCCTTCAGACTTAGAGAAAACAGTACTTTACCACTCTCCTGCCTTTTCCATGGTTATTCTATTGGAAAAGAACGAGTTTTGGACAACTACCTTTCATTCTTGCCAAACTCTTTGCAGACCTCCGTGCAAGCTTTAGAACAAGATTTTGGATGTTTTCTTTCCTGGCAGAGTTTCTCCTTGCAAGATATGCTGGAAAAGCTTTTGGCTGAGTGTAGAGCGGCAAGACACGCAGAAGACGCAGATACGCAGCTCTCCGAAGCTAAGTGCCGGTCCCGGGCTTCTTTCGGCACAAACCGCTCTCAGGAGCTCCCTGCGCTCGCCACAATGCTCTGTGTGCGAAGAAGCCGCTTCTTCGCCTGCGGGAGAATCGGCGAGCGGCAGCTTCCCAAAGGCGAAGATGCAAGCTGCAGCACGCAGGCACAGTGTGGGCAGCCTTCAGACTTAGAGAAAACAGTACTTTACCACTCTCCTGCCTTTTCCATGGTTATTCTATTGGAAAAGAACGAGTTTTGGACAACTACCTTTCATTCTTGCCAAACTCTTTGCAGACCCCCGTGCAAGCTTTAGAACAAGATTTTGGATGTTTTCTTTCCTGGCAGAGTTTCTCCTTGCAAGATATGGTGGAAAAGCTTTTTGCTGAGTGTAGAGCGGCAAGACACGCAGAAGACGCAGATACGCAGCTCTCCGAAGCTAAGTGCCGGTCCCGGGCTTCTTTCGGCACAAACCGCTCTCAGGAGCTCCCTGCGCTCGCCACAATGCTCTGTGTGCGAAGAAGCCGCTTCTTCGCCTCCGGGAGAATCGGCGAGCGGCAGCTTCCCAAAGGCGAAGATGCAAGCTGCAGCACACAGGCACAGTGTGGGCAGCCTTCAGACTTAGAGAAAACAGTACTTTACCACTCTCCTGCCTTTTCCATGGTTATTCTATTGGAAAAGAACGAGTTTTGGACAACTACCTTTCATTCTTGCCAAACTCTTTGCAGACCCCCGTGCAAGCTTTAGAACAAGATTTTGGATGTTTTCTTTCCTGGCAGAGTTTCTCCTTGCAAGATATGGTGGAAAAGCTTTTTGCTGAGTGTAGAGCGGCAAGACACGCAGAAGACGCAGATACGCAGCTCTCCGAAGCTAAGTGCCGGTCCCGGGCTTCTTTCGGCACAAACCGCTCTCAGGAGCTCCCTGCGCTCGCCACAATGCTCTGTGTGCGAAGAAGCCGCTTCTTCGCCTCCGGGAGAATCGGCGAGCGGCAGCTTCCCAAAGGCGAAGATGCAAGCTGCAGCACACAGGCACAGTGTGGGCAGCATTCAGACTTAGAGAAAACAGTACTTTACCACTCTCCTGCCTTTTCCATGGTTATTCTATTGGAAAAGAACGAGTTTTGGACAACTACCTTTCATTCTTGCCAAACTCTTTGCAGACCCCCGTGCAAGCTTTAGAACAAGATTTTGGATGTTTTCTTTCCTGGCAGAGTTTCTCCTTGCAAGATATGGTGGAAAAGCTTTTGGCTGAGTGTAGAGCGGCAAGACACGCAGAAGACGCAGATACGCAGCTCTCCGAAGCTAAGTGCCGGTCCCGGGCTTCTTTCGGCACAAACCGCTCTCAGGAGCTCCCTGCGCTCGCCACAATGCTCTGTGTGCGAAGAAGCCGCTTCTTCGCCTGCGGGAGAATCGGCGAGCGGCAGCTTCCCAAAGGCGAAGATGCAAGCTGCAGCACACAGGCACAGTGTGGGCAGCCTTCAGACTTAGAGAAAACAGTACTTTACCACTCTCCTGCCTTATCCATGGTTATTCTATTGGAAAAGAACGAGTTTTGGACAACTACCTTTCATTCTTGCCAAACTCTTTGCAGACCCCCGTGCAAGCTTTAGAACAAAATTTTGGATGTTTTTTTCCTGGCAGAGTTTCTCCTTGCAAGATATGGTGAAAAAGCTTTTTGCTGAGTGTAGAGCGGCAAGACACGCAGAAGACGCAGATACGCAGCTCTCCGAAGCTAAGTGCCGGTCCCGGGCTTCTTTCGGCACAAACCGCTCTCAGGAGCTCCCTGCGCTCGCCACAATGCTCTGTGTGCGAAGAAGCCGCTTCTTCGCCTCCGGGAGAATCGGCGAGCGGCAGCTTCCCAAAGGCGAAGATGCAAGCTGCAGCACACAGGCACAGTGTGGGCAGCCTTCAGACTTAGAGAAAACAGTACTTTACCACTCTCCTGCCTTTTCCATGGTTATTCTATTGGAAAAGAACGAGTTTTGGACAACTACCTTTCATTCTTGCCAAACTCTTTGCAGACCCCCGTGCAAGCTTTAGAACAAGATTTTGGATGTTTTCTTTCCTGGCAGAGTTTCTCCTTGCAAGATATGGTGGAAAAGCTTTTTGCTGAGTGTAGAGCGGCAAGACACACAGAAGACGCAGATACGCAGCTCTCCGAAGCTAAGTGCTGGTCCCGGGCTTCTTTCGGCACAAACCGCTCTCAGGAGCTCCCTGCGCGCGCCACAATGCTCTGTGTGCGAAGAAGCCGCTTCTTCGCCTCCGGGAGAATCGGCGAGCGGCAGCTTCCCAAAGGGGAAGATGCAAGCTGCAGCACACAGGCACAGTGTGGGCAGCCTTCAGACTTAGAGAAAACAGTACTTTACCACTCTCCTGCCTTTTCCATGGTTATTCTATTGGAAAAGAACGAGTTTTGGACAACTACCTTTTATTCTTGCCAAACTCTTTGCAGACCCCCGTGCAAGCTTTAGAACAAGATTTTCGATGTTTTCTTTCCTGGCAGAGTTTCTCCTTGCAAGATATGGTGGAAAAGCTTTTTGCTGAGTGTAGAGCGGCAAGACACGCAGAAGACGCAGATACGCAGCTCTCCGAAGCTAAGTGCCGGTCCCGGGCTTCTTTCGGCACAAACCGCTCTCAGGAGCTCCCTGCGCTCGCCACAATGCTCTGTGTGCGAAGAAGCCGCTTCTTCGCCTCCGGGAGAATCGGCGAGCGGCAGCTTCCCAAAGGCGAAGATGCAAGCTGCAGCACACAGGCACAGTGTGGGCAGCCTTCAGACTTAGAGAAAACAGTACTTTACCACTCTCCTGCCTTTTCCATGGTTATTCTATTGGAAAAGAACGAGTTTTGGACAACTACCTTTCATTCTTGCCAAACTCTTTGCAGACCCCCGTGCAAGCTTTAGAACAAGATTTTGGATGTTTTCTTTCCTGGCAGAGTTTCTCCTTGCAAGATATGGTGGAAAAGCTTTTGGCTGAGTGTAGAGCGGCAAGACACGCAGAAGACGCAGATACGCAGCTCTCCGAAGCTAAGTGCCGGTCCCGGGCTTCTTTCGGCACAAACCGCTCTCAGGAGCTCCCTGCGCTCGCCACAATGCTCTGTGTGTGAAGAAGCCGCTTCTTCGCCTCCGGGAGAATCGGCGAGCGGCAGCTTCCCAAAGGCGAAGATGCAAGCTGCAGCACACAGGCACAGTGTGGGCAGCCTTCAGACTTAGAGAAAACAGTACTTTACCACTCTCCTGCCTTTTCCATGGTTATTCTATTGGAAAAGAACGAGTTTTGGACAACTACCTTTCATTCTTGCCAAACTCTTTGCAGACCCCCGTGCAAGCTTTAGAACAAGATTTTGGATGTTTTCTTTCCTGGCAGAGTTTCTCCTTGCAAGATATGGTGGAAAAGCTTTTTGCTGAGTGT
Organism: Molothrus aeneus; assembly: GCF_037042795.1. Lineage (NCBI taxonomy): Eukaryota > Metazoa > Chordata > Aves > Passeriformes > Icteridae > Molothrus > Molothrus aeneus. The sequence continues at coordinate 29,950 of NW_027099090.1, read as the reverse complement.
AGAGCGGCAAGACACGCAGAAGACGCAGATACGCAGCTCTCCGAAGCTAAGTGCCGGTCCCGGGCTTCTTTCGGCACAAACCGCTCTCAGGAGCTCCCTGCGCTCGCCACAATGCTCTGTGTGCGAAGAAGCCGCTTCTTCGCCTCCGGGAGAATCGGCGAGCGGCAGCTTCCCAAAGGCGAAGATGCAAGCTGCAGCACACAGGCACAGTGTGGGCAGCATTCAGACTTAGAGAAAACAGTACTTTACCACTCTCCTGCCTTTTCCATGGTTATTCTATTGGAAAAGAACGAGTTTTGGACAACTACCTTTCATTCTTGCCAAACTCTTTGCAGACCCCCGTGCAAGCTTTAGAACAAGATTTTGGATGTTTTCTTTCCTGGCAGAGTTTCTCCTTGCAAGATATGGTGGAAAAGCTTTTGGCTGAGTGTAGAGCGGCAAGACACGCAGAAGACGCAGATACGCAGCTCTCCGAAGCTAAGTGCCGGTCCCGGGCTTCTTTCGGCACAAACCGCTCTCAGGAGCTCCCTGCGCTCGCCACAATGCTCTGTGTGCGAAGAAGCCGCTTCTTCGCCTGCGGGAGAATCGGCGAGCGGCAGCTTCCCAAAGGCGAAGATGCAAGCTGCAGCACACAGGCACAGTGTGGGCAGCCTTCAGACTTAGAGAAAACAGTACTTTACCACTCTCCTGCCTTTTCCATGGTTATTCTATTGGAAAAGAACGAGTTTTGGACAACTACCTTTCATTCTTGCCAAACTCTTTGCAGACCCCCGTGCAAGCTTTAGAACAAGATTTTGGATGTTTTTTTCCTGGCAGAGTTTCTCCTTGCAAGATATGGTGAAAAAGCTTTTTGCTGAGTGTAGAGCGGCAAGACACGCAGAAGACGCAGATACGCAGCTCTCCGAAGCTAAGTGCCGGTCCCGGGCTTCTTTCGGCACAAACCGCTCTCAGGAGCTCCCTGCGCTCGCCACAATGCTCTGTGTGCGAAGAAGCCGCTTCTTCGCCTCCGGGAGAATCGGCGAGCGGCAGCTTCCCAAAGGCGAAGATGCAAGCTGCAGCACACAGGCACAGTGTGGGCAGCCTTCAGACTTAGAGAAAACAGTACTTTACCACTCTCCTGCCTTTTCCATGGTTATTCTATTGGAAAAGAACGAGTTTTGGACAACTACCTTTCATTCTTGCCAAACTCTTTGCAGACCCCCGTGCAAGCTTTAGAACAAGATTTTGGATGTTTTCTTTCCTGGCAGAGTTTCTCCTTGCAAAATATGGTGGAAAAGCTTTTTGCTGAGTGTAGAGCGGCAAGACACGCAGAAGACGCAGATACGCAGCTCTCCGAAGCTAAGTGCCGGTCCCGGGCTTCTTTCGGCACAAACCGCTCTCAGGAGCTCCCTGCGCTCGCCACAATGCTCTGTGTGCGAAGAAGCCGCTTCTTCGCCTCCGGGAGAATCGGCGAGCGGCAGCTTCCCAAAGGCGAAGATGCAAGCTGCAGCACACAGGCACAGTGTGGGCAGCCTTCAGACTTAGAGAAAACAGTACTTTACCACTCTCCTGCCTTTTCCATGGTTATTCTATTGGAAAAGAACGAGTTTTGGACAACTACCTTTTATTCTTGCCAAACTCTTTGCAGACCCCCGTGCAAGCTTTAGAACAAGATTTTCGATGTTTTCTTTCCTGGCAGAGTTTCTCCTTGCAAGATATGGTGGAAAAGCTTTTTGCTGAGTGTAGAGCGGCAAGACACGCAGAAGACGCAGATACGCAGCTCTCCGAAGCTAAGTGCCGGTCCCGGGCTTCTTTCGGCACAAACCGCTCTCAGGAGCTCCCTGCGCTCGCCACAATGCTCTGTGTGCGAAGAAGCCGCTTCTTCGCCTGCGGGAGAATCGGCGAGCGGCAGCTTCCCAAAGGCGAAGATGCAAGCTGCAGCACACAGGCACAGTTGGGCAGCATTCAGACTTAGAGAAAACAGTACTTTACCACTCTCCTGCCTTTTCCATGGTTATTCTATTGGAAAAGAACGAGTTTTGGACAACTACCTTTCATTCTTGCCAAACTCTTTGCAGACCCCCGTGCAAGCTTTAGAACAAGATTTTGGATGTTTTCTTTCCTGGCAGAGTTTCTCCTTGCAAGATATGGTGGAAAAGCTTTTGGCTGAGTGTAGAGCGGCAAGACACGCAGAAGACGCAGATACGCAGCTCTCCGAAGCTAAGTGCCGGTCCCGGGCTTCTTTCGGCACAAACCGCTCTCAGGAGCTCCCTGCGCTCGCCACAATGCTCTGTGTGCGAAGAAGCCGCTTCTTCGCCTCCGGGAGAATCGGCGAGCGGCAGCTTCCCAAAGGCGAAGATGCAAGCTGCAGCACACAGGCACAATGTGGGCCGCCTTCAGACTTAGAGAAAACAGTACTTTACCACTCTCCTGCCTTTTCCATGGTTATTCTATTGGAAAAGAACGAGGTTTGGACAACTACCTTTCATTCTTGCCAAACTCTTTGCAGACCCGCGTGCAAGCTTTAGAACAAGATTTTGGATGTTTTCTTTCCTGGCAGAGTTTCTCCTTGCAAGATATGGTGGAAAAGCTTTTGGCTGAGTGTAGAGCGGCAAGACACGCAGAAGACGCAGATACGCAGCTCTCCGAAGCTAAGTGCCGGTCCCGGGCTTCTTTCGGCACAAACCGCTCTCAGGAGCTCCCTGCGCTCGCCACAATGCTCTGTGTGCGAAGAAGCCGCTTCTTCGCCTGCGGGAGAATCGGCGAGCGGCAGCTTCCCAAAGGCGAAGATGCAAGCTGCAGCACACAGGCACAGTGTGGGCAGCCTTCAGACTTAGAGAAAACAGTACTTTACCACTCTCCTGCCTTTTCCATGGTTATTCTATTGGAAAAGAACGAGTTTTGGACAACTACCTTTCATTCTTGCCAAACTCTTTGCAGACCCCCGTGCAAGCTTTAGAACAAGATTTTGGATGTTTTCTTTCCTGGCAGAGTTTCTCCTTGCAAGATATGGTGGAAAAGCTTTTTGCTGAGTGTAGAGCGGCAAGACACGCAGAAGACGCAGATACGCAGCTCTCCGAAGCTAAGTGCCGGTCCCGGGCTTCTTTCGGCACAAACCGCTCTCAGGAGCTCCCTGCGCTCGCCACAATGCTCTGTGTGCGAAGAAGCCGCTTCTTCGCCTGCGGGAGAATCGGCGAGCGGCAGCTTCCCAAAGGCGAAGATGCAAGCTGCAGCACACAGGCACAGTGTGGGCAGCCTTCAGACTTAGAGAAAACAGTACTTTACCACTCTCCTGCCTTTTCCATGGTTATTATATTGGAAAAGAACGAGTTTTGGACAACTACCTTTCATTCTTGCCAAACTCTTTGCAGACCCCCGTGCAAGCTTTAGAACAAGATTTTGGATGTTTTCTTTCCTGGCAGAGTTTCTCCTTGCAAGATATGGTGGAAAAGCTTTTGGCTGAGTGTAGAGCGGCAAGACACGCAGAAGACGCAGATACGCAGCTCTCCGAAGCTAAGTGCCGGTCCCGGGCTTCTTTCGGCACAAACCGCTCTCAGGAGCTCCCTGCGCTCGCCACAATGCTCTGTGTGCGAAGAAGCCGCTTCTTCGCCTCTGGGAGAATCGGCGAGCGGCAGCTTCCCAAAGGCGAAGATGCAAGATGCAGCACACAGGCACAGTGTGGGCAGCCTTCAGACTTAGAGAAAACAGTACTTTACCACTCTCCTGCCTTTTCCATGGTTATTCTATTGGAAAAGAACGAGTTTTGGACAACTACCTTTCATTCTTGCCAAACTCTTTGCAGACCCCCGTGCAAGCTTTAGAACAAGTTTTTGGATGTTTTCTTTCCTGGCAGAGTTTCTCCTTGCAAGATATGGTGGAAAAGCTTTTTGCTGAGTGTAGAGCGGCAAGACACGCAGAAGACGCGGATACGCAGCTCTCCGAAGCTAAGTGCCGGTCCCGGGCTTCTTTCGGCACAAACCTCTCTCAGGAGCTCCCTGCGCCCTCCACAATGCTCTGTGTGCGAAGAAGCCGCTTCTTCGCCTCCGGGAGAATCGGCAAGCGGCAGCTTCCCAAAGGCGAAGATGCAAGCTGCAGCACACAGGCACAGTGTGGGCAGCCTTCAGACTTAGAGAAAACAGTACTTTACCACTCTCCTGCCTTTTCCATGGTTATTCTATTGGAAAAGAACGAGTTTTGGACAACTACCTTTCATTCTTGCCAAACTCTTTGCAGACCCCCGTGCAAGCTTTAGAACAAGATTTTGGATGTTTTCTTTCCTGGCAGAGTTTCTCCTTGCAAGATATGGTGGAAAAGCTTTTTGCTGAGTGTAGAGCGGCAAGACACGCAGAAGACGCAGATACGCAGCTCTCCGAAGCTAAGTGCCGGTCCCGGGCTTCTTTCGGCACAAACCGCTCTCAGGAGCTCCCTGCGCTCGCCACAATGCTCTGTGTGCGAAGAAGCCGCTTCTTCGCCTCCGGGAGAATCGGCGAGCGGCAGCTTCCCAAAGGCGAAGATGCAAGCTGCAGCACACAGGCACAGTGTGGGCAGCCTTCAGACTTAGAGAAAACAGTACTTTACCACTCTCCTGCCTTTTCCATGGTTATTCTATTGGAAAAGAACGAGTTTTGGACAACTACCTTTTATTCTTGCCAAACTCTTTGCAGACCCCCGTGCAAGCTTTAGAACAAGATTTTGGATGTTTTCTTTCCTGGCAGAGTTTCTCCTTGCAAGATATGGTGGAAAAGCTTTTGGCTGAGTGTAGAGCGGCAAGACACGCAGAAGACGCAGATACGCAGCTCTCCGAAGCTAAGTGCCGGTCCCGGGCTTCTTTCGGCACAAACCGCTCTCAGGAGCTCCCTGCGCTCGCCACAATGCTCTGTGTGCGAAGAAGCCGCTTCTTCGCCTGCGGGAGAATCGGCGAGCGGCAGCTTCCCAAAGGCGAAGATGCAAGCTGCAGCACACAGGCACAGTGTGGGCAGCCTTCAGACTTAGAGAAAACAGTACTTTACCACTCTCCTGCCTTTTCCATGGTTATTCTATTGGAAAAGAACGAGTTTTGGACAACTACCTTTCATTCTTGCCAAACTCTTTGCAGACCCCCGTGCAAGCTTTAGAACAAGATTTTGGATGTTTTCTTTCCTGGCAGAGTTTCTCCTTGCAAGATATGGTGGAAAAGCTTTTGGCTGAGTGTAGAGCGGCAAGACACGCAGAAGACGCAGATACGCAGCTCTCCGAAGCTAAGTGCCGGTCCCGGGCTTCTTTCGGCACAAACCGCTCTCAGGAGCTCCCTGCGCTCGCCACAATGCTCTGTGTGCGAAGAAGCCGCTTCTTCGCCTCCGGGAGAATCGGCGAGCGGCAGCTTCCCAAAGGCGAAGATGCAAGCTGCAGCACACAGGCACAATGTGGGCAGCCTTCAGACTTAGAGAAAACAGTACTTTACCACTCTCCTGCCTTTTCCATGGTTATTCTATTGGAAAAGAACGAGGTTTGGACAACTACCTTTCATTCTTGCCAAACTCTTTGCAGACCCGCGTGCAAGCTTTAGAACAAGATTTTGGATGTTTTCTTTCCTGGCAGAGTTTCTCCTTGCAAGATATGGTGGAAAAGCTTTTGGCTGAGTGTAGAGCGGCAAGACACGCAGAAGACGCAGATACGCAGCTCTCCGAAGCTAAGTGCCGGTCCCGGGCTTCTTTCGGCACAAACCGCTCTCAGGAGCTCCCTGCGCTCGCCACAATGCTCTGTGTGCGAAGAAGCCGCTTCTTCGCCTGCGGGAGAATCGGCGAGCGGCAGCTTCCCAAAGGCGAAGATGCAAGCTGCAGCACACAGGCACAGTGTGGGCAGCCTTCAGACTTAGAGAAAACAGTACTTTACCACTCTCCTGCCTTTTCCATGGTTATTCTATTGGAAAAGAACGAGTTTTGGACAACTACCTTTCATTCTTGCCAAACTCTTTGCAGACCCCCGTGCAAGCTTTAGAACAAGATTTTGGATGTTTTCTTTCCTGGCAGAGTTTCTCCTTGCAAGATATGGTGGAAAAGCTTTTGGCTGAGTGTAGAGCGGCAAGACACGCAGAAGACGCAGATACGCAGCTCTCCGAAGCTAAGTGCCGGTCCCGGGCTTCTTTCGGCACAAACCGCTCTCAGGAGCTCCCTGCGCTCGCCACAATGCTCTGTGTGCGAAGAAGCCGCTTCTTCGCCTCCGGGAGAATCGGCGAGCGGCAGCTTCCCAAAGGCGAAGATGCAAGCTGCAGCACACAGGCACAGTGTGGGCAGCCTTCAGACTTAGAGAAAACAGTACTTTGCCACTCTCCTGCCTTTTCCATGGTTATTATATTGGAAAAGAACGAGTTTTGGACAACTACCTTTCATTCTTGCCAAACTCTTTGCAGACCCCCGTGCAAGCTTTAGAACAAGATTTTGGATGTTTTCTTTCCTGGCAGAGTTTCTCCTTGCAAGATATGGTGGAAAAGCTTTTGGCTGAGTGTAGAGCGGCAAGACACGCAGAAGACGCAGATACGCAGCTCTCCGAAGCTAAGTGCCGGTCCCGGGCTTCTTTCGGCACAAACCGCTCTCAGGAGCTCCCTGCGCTCGCCACAATGCTCTGTGTGCGAAGAAGCCGCTTCTTCGCCTCCGGGAGAATCGGCGAGCGGCAGCTTCCCAAAGGCGAAGATGCAAGATGCAGCACACAGGCACAGTGTGGGCAGCCTTCAGACTTAGAGAAAACAGTACTTTACCACTCTCCTGCCTTTTCCATGGTTATTCTATTGGAAAAGAACGAGTTTTGGACAACTACCTTTCATTCTTGCCAAACTCTTTGCAGACCCCCGTGCAAGCTTTAGAACAAGTTTTTGGATGTTTTCTTTCCTGGCAGAGTTTCTCCTTGCAAGATATGGTGGAAAAGCTTTTTGCTGAGTGTAGAGCGGCAAGACACGCAGAAGACGCGGATACGCAGCTCTCCGAAGCTAAGTGCCGGTCCCGGGCTTCTTTCGGCACAAACCTCTCTCAGGAGCTCCCTGCGCCCTCCACAATGCTCTGTGTGCGAAGAAGCCGCTTCTTCGCCTCCGGGAGAATCGGCAAGCGGCAGCTTCCCAAAGGCGAAGATGCAAGCTGCAGCACACAGGCACAGTGTGGGCAGCCTTCAGACTTAGAGAAAACAGTACTTTACCACTCTCCTGCCTTTTCCATGGTTATTCTATTGGAAAAGAACGAGTTTTGGACAACTACCTTTCATTCTTGCCAAACTCTTTGCAGACCCCCGTGCAAGCTTTAGAACAAGATTTTGGATGTTTTCTTTCCTGGCAGAGTTTCTCCTTGCAAGATATGGTGGAAAAGCTTTTTGCTGAGTGTAGAGCGGCAAGACACGCAGAAGACGCAGATACGCAGCTCTCCGAAGCTAAGTGCCGGTCCCGGGCTTCTTTCGGCACAAACCGCTCTCAGGAGCTCCCTGCGCTCGCCACAATGCTCTGTGTGCGAAGAAGCCGCTTCTTCGCCTCCGGGAGAATCGGCGAGCGGCAGCTTCCCAAAGGCGAAGATGCAAGCTGCAGCACACAGGCACAGTGTGGGCAGCCTTCAGACTTAGAGAAAACAGTACTTTACCACTCTCCTGCCTTTTCCATGGTTATTCTATTGGAAAAGAACGAGTTTTGGACAACTACCTTTCATTCTTGCCAAACTCTTTGCAGACCCCCGTGCAAGCTTTAGAACAAGATTTTGGATGTTTTCTTTCCTGGCAGAGTTTCTCCTTGCAAGATATGGTGGAAAAGCTTTTGGCTGAGTGTAGAGCGGCAAGACACGCAGAAGACGCAGATACGCAGCTCTCCGAAGCTAAGTGCCGGTCCCGGGCTTCTTTCGGCACAAACCGCTCTCAGGAGCTCCCTGCGCTCGCCACAATGCTCTGTGTGCGAAGAAGCCGCTTCTTCGCCTCCGGGAGAATCGGCGAGCGGCAGCTTCCCAAAGGCGAAGATGCAAGCTGCAGCACACAGGCACAGTGTGGGCAGCCTTCAGACTTAGAGAAAACAGTACTTTACCACTCTCCTGCCTTTTCCATGGTTATTCTATTGGAAAAGAACGAGTTTTGGACAACTACCTTTCATTCTTGCCAAACTCTTTGCAGACCCCCGTGCAAGCTTTAGAACAAGATTTTGGATGTTTTCTTTCCTGGCAGAGTTTCTCCTTGCAAGATATGGTGGAAAAGCTTTTGGCTGAGTGTAGAGCGGCAAGACACGCAGAAGACGCAGATACGCAGCTCTCCGAAGCTAAGTGCCGGTCCCGGGCTTCTTTCGGCACAAACCGCTCTCAGGAGCTCCCTGCGCTCGCCACAATGCTCTGTGTGCGAAGAAGCCGCTTCTTCGCCTGCGGGAGAATCGGCGAGCGGCAGCTTCCCAAAGGCGAAGATGCAAGCTGCAGCACACAGGCACAGTGTGGGCAGCCTTCAGACTTAGAGAAAACAGTACTTTACCACTCTCCTGCCTTTTCCATGGTTATTCTATTGGAAAAGAACGAGTTTTGGACAACTACCTTTCATTCTTGCCAAACTCTTTGCAGACCCCCGTGCAAGCTTTAGAACAAGATTTTGGATGTTTTCTTTCCTGGCAGAGTTTCTCCTTGCAAGATATGGTGGAAAAGCTTTTTGCTGAGTGTAGAGCGGCAAGACACGCAGAAGACGCAGATACGCAGCTCTCCGAAGCTAAGTGCCGGTCCCGGGCTTCTTTCGGCACAAACCGCTCTCAGGAGCTCCCTGCGCTCGCCACAATGCTCTGTGTGCGAAGAAGCCACTTCTTCGCCTCCGGGAGAATCGGCGAGCGGCAGCTTCCCAAAGGCGAAGATGCAAGCTGCAGCACACAGGCACAGTGTGGGCAGCATTCAGACTTAGAGAAAACAGTACTTTACCACTCTCCTGCCTTTTCCATGGTTATTCTATTGGAAAAGAACGAGTTTTGGACAACTACCTTTCATTCTTGCCAAACTCTTTGCAGACCCCCGTGCAAGCTTTAGAACAAGATTTTGGATGTTTTCTTTCCTGGCAGAGTTTCTCCTTGCAAGATATGGTGGAAAAGCTTTTTGCTGAGTGTAGAGCGGCAAGACACGCAGAAGACGCAGATACGCAGCTCTCCGAAGCTAAGTGCCGGTCCCGGGCTTCTTTCGGCACAAACCGCTCTCAGGAGCTCCCTGCGCTCGCCACAATGCTCTGTGTGCGAAGAAGCCGCTTCTTCGCCTCCGGGAGAATCGGCGAGCGGCAGCTTCCCAAAGGCGAAGATGCAAGCTGCAGCACACAGGCACAGTGTGGGCAGCATTCAGACTTAGAGAAAACAGTACTTTACCACTCTCCTGCCTTTTCCATGGTTATTCTATTGGAAAAGAACGAGTTTTGGACAACTACCTTTCATTCTTGCCAAACTCTTTGCAGACCCCCGTGCAAGCTTTAGAACAAGATTTTGGATGTTTTCTTTCCTGGCAGAGTTTCTCCTTGCAAGATATGGTGGAAAAGCTTTTTGCTGAGTATAGAGCGGCAAGACACGCAGAAGACGCAGATACGCAGCTCTCCGAAGCTAAGTGCCGGTCCCGGGCTTCTTTCGGCACAAACCGCTCTCAGGAGCTCCCTGCGCTCGCCACAATGCTCTGTGTGCGAAGAAGCCGCTTCTTCGCCTGCGGGAGAATCGGCGAGCGGCAGCTTCCCAAAGGCGAAGATGCAAGCTGCAGCACACAGGCACAGTGTGGGCAGCCTTCAGACTTAGAGAAAACAGTACTTTACCACTCTCCTGCCTTTTCCATGGTTATTCTATTGGAAAAGAACGAGTTTTGGACAACTACCTTTCATTCTTGCCAAACTCTTTGCAGACCCCCGTGCAAGCTTTAGAACAAGTTTTTGGATGTTTTCTTTCCTGGCAGAGTTTCTCCTTGCAAGATATGGTGGAAAAGCTTTTTGCTGAGTGTAGAGCGGCAAGACACGCAGAAGACGCAGATACGCAGCTCTCCGAAGCTAAGTGCCGGTCCCGGGCTTCTTTCGGCACAAACCGCTCTCAGGAGCTCCCTGCGCTCGCCACAATGCTCTGTGTGCGAAGAAGCCGCTTCTTCGCCTCCGGGAGAATCGGCGAGCGGCAGCTTCCCAAAGGCGAAGATGCAAGCTGCAGCACACAGGCACAGTGTGGGCAGCCTTCAGACTTAGAGAAAACAGTACTTTACCACTCTCCTGCCTTTTCCATGGTTATTCTATTGGAAAAGAACGAGTTTTGGACAACTACCTTTCATTCTTGCCAAACTCTTTGCAGACCCCCGTGCAAGCTTTAGAACAAGATTTTGGATGTTTTCTTTCCTGGCAGAGTTTCTCCTTGCAAGATATGGTGGAAAAGCTTTTTGCTGAGTGTAGAGCGGCAAGACACGCAGAAGACGCAGATACGCAGCTCTCCGAAGCTAAGTGCCGGTCCCGGGCTTCTTTCGGCACAAACCGCTCTCAGGAGCTCCCTGCGCTCGCCACAATGCTCTGTGTGCGAAGAAGCCGCTTCTTCGCCTCCGGGAGAATCGGCGAGCGGCAGCTTCCCAAAGGCGAAGATGCAAGCTGCAGCACACAGGCACAGTGTGGGCAGCCTTCAGACTTAGAGAAAACAGTACTTTACCACTCTCCTGCCTTTTCCATGGTTATTCTATTGGAAAAGAACGAGTTTTGGACAACTACCTTTCATTCTTGCCAAACTCTTTGCAGACCCCCGTGCAAGCTTTAGAACAAGATTTTGGATGTTTTCTTTCCTGGCAGAGTTTCTCCTTGCAAGATATGGTGGAAAAGCTTTTTGCTGAGTGTAGAGCGGCAAGACACGCAGAAGACGCAGATACGCAGCTCTCCGAAGCTAAGTGCCGGTCCCGGGCTTCTTTCGGCACAAACCGCTCTCAGGAGCTCCCTGCGCTCGCCACAATGCTCTGTGTGCGAAGAAGCCGCTTCTTCGCCTCCGGGAGAATCGGCGAGCGGCAGCTTCCCAAAGGCGAAGATGCAAGCTGCAGCACACAGGCACAGTGTGGGCAGCCTTCAGACTTAGAGAAAACAGTACTTTACCACTCTCCTGCCTTTTCCATGGTTATTCTATTGGAAAAGAACGAGTTTTGGACAACTACCTTTCATTCTTGCCAAACTCTTTGCAGACCTGCGTGCAAGCTTTAGAACAAGATTTTGGATGTTTTCTTCCCTGGCAGAGTTTCTCCTTGCAAGATATGGTGAAAAAGCTTTTGGCTGAGTGTTGAGCGGCAAGACACGCAGAAGACGCAGATACGCAGCTCTCCGAAGCTAAGTGCCGGTCCCGGGCTTCTTTCGGCACAAACCGCTCTCAGGAGCTCCCTGCGCTCGCCACAATGCTCTGTGTGCGAAGAAGCCGCTTCTTCGCCTCCGGGAGAATCGGCGAGCGGCAGCTTCCCAAAGGCGAAGATGCAAGCTGCAGCACACAGGCACAGTGTGGGCAGCCTTCAGACTTAGAGAAAACAGTACTTTACCACTCTCCTGCCTTTTCCATGGTTATTCTATTGGAAAAGAACGAGTTTTGGACAACTACCTTTCATTCTTGCCAAACTCTTTGCAGACCCCCGTGCAAGCTTTAGAACAAGATTTTGGATGTTTTCTTTCCTGGCAGAGTTTCTCCTTGCAAGATATGGTGGAAAAGCTTTTTGCTGAGTGTAGAGCGGCAAGACACGCAGAAGACGCAGATACGCAGCTCTCCGAAGCTAAGTCGGTCCCGGGCTTCTTTCGGCACAACCGCTCTCAGGAGCTCCCTGCGCTCGCCACAATGCTCTGTGTGCGAAGAAGCCGCTTCTTCGCCTGCGGGAGAATCGGCGAGCGGCAGCTTCCCAAAGGCGAAGATGCAAGCTGCAGCACACAGGCACAGTGTGGGCAGCATTCAGACTTAGAGAAAACAGTACTTTACCACTCTCCTGCCTTTTCCATGGTTATTCTATTGGAAAAGAACGAGTTTTGGACAACTACCTTTCATTCTTGCCAAACTCTTTGCAGACCCCCGTGCAAGCTTTAGAACAAGATTTTGGATGTTTTCTTTCCTGGCAGAGTTTCTCCTTGCAAGATATGGTGGAAAAGCTTTTTGCTGAGTGTAGAGCGGCAAGACACGCAGAAGACGCGGATACGCAGCTCTCCGAAGCTAAGTGCCGGTCCCGGGCTTCTTTCGGCACAAACCGCTCTCAGGAGCTCCCTGCGCTCGCCACAATGCTCTGTGTGCGAAGAAGCCGCTTCTTCGCCTGCGGGAGAATCGGCGAGCGGCAGCTTCCCAAAGGCGAAGATGCAAGCTGCAGCACACAGGCACAGTGTGGGCAGCATTCAGACTTAGAGAAAACAGTACTTTACCACTCTCCTGCCTTTTCCATGGTTATTCTATTGGAAAAGAACGAGTTTTGGACAACTACCTTTCATTCTTGCCAAACTCTTTGCAGACCCCCGTGCAAGCTTTAGAACAAGATTTTGGATGTTTTCTTTCCTGGCAGAGTTTCTCCTTGCAAGATATGGTGGAAAAGCTTTTGGCTGAGTGTAGAGCGGCAAGACACGCAGAAGACGCAGATACGCAGCTCTCCGAAGCTAAGTGCCGGTCCCGGGCTTCTTTCGGCACAAACCGCTCTCAGGAGCTCCCTGCGCTCGCCACAATGCTCTGTGTGCGAAGAAGCCGCTTCTTCGCCTCCGGGAGAATCGGCGAGCGGCAGCTTCCCAAAGGCGAAGATGCAAGCTGCAGCACACAGGCACAGTGTGGGCAGCCTTCAGACTTAGAGAAAACAGTACTTTACCACTCTCCTGCCTTTTCCATGGTTATTCTATTGGAAAAGAACGAGTTTTGGACAACTACCTTTCATTCTTGCCAAACTCTTTGCAGACCCCCGTGCAAGCTTTAGAACAAGATTTTGGATGTTTTCTTTCCTGGCAGAGTTTCTCCTTGCAAGATATGGTGGAAAAGCTTTTGGCTGAGTGTAGAGCGGCAAGACACGCAGAAGACGCAGATACGCAGCTCTCCGAAGCTAAGTGCCGGTCCCGGGCTTCTTTCGGCACAAACCGCTCTCAGGAGCTCCCTGCGCTCGCCACAATGCTCTGTGTGCGAAGAAGCCGCTTCTTCGCCTCCGGGAGAATCGGCGAGCGGCAGCTTCCCAAAGGCGAAGATGCAAGCTGCAGCACACAGGCACAGTGTGGGCAGCCTTCAGACTTAGAGAAAACAGTACTTTACCACTCTCCTGCCTTTTCCATGGTTATTCTATTGGAAAAGAACGAGTTTTGGACAACTACCTTTCATTCTTGCCAAACTCTTTGCAGACCCCCGTGCAAGCTTTAGAACAAGATTTTGGATGTTTTCTTTCCTGGCAGAGTTTCTCCTTGCAAGATATGGTGGAAAAGCTTTTGGCTGAGTGTAGAGCGGCAAGACACGCAGAAGACGCAGATACGCAGCTCTCCGAAGCTAAGTGCCGGTCCCGGGCTTCTTTCGGCACAAACCGCTCTCAGGAGCTCCCCGCGCTCGCCACAATGCTCTGTGTGCGAAGAAGCCGCTTCTTCGCCTGCGGGAGAATCGGCGAGCGGCAGCTTCCCAAAGGCGAAGATGCAAGCTGCAGCACACAGGCACAGTGTGGGCAGCCTTCAGACTTAGAGAAAACAGTACTTGACCACTCTCCTGCCTTTTCCATGGTTATTCTATTGGAAAAGAACGAGTTTTGGACAACTACCTTTCATTCTTGCCAAACTCTTTGCAGACCCCCGTGCAAGCTTTAGAACAAGATTTTGGATGTTTTCTTTCCTGGCAGAGTTTCTCCTTGCAAGATATGGTGGAAAAGCTTTTTGCTGAGTGTAGAGCGGCAAGACACGCAGAAGACGCAGATACGCAGCTCTCCGAAGCTAAGTGCCGGTCCCGGGCTTCTTTCGGCACAAACCGCTCTCAGGAGCTCCCTGCGCTCGCCACAATGCTCTGTGTGCGAAGAAGCCGCTTCTTCGCCTCCGGGAGAATCGGCGAGCGGCAGCTTCCCAAAGGCGAAGATGCAAGCTGCAGCACACAGGCACAGTGTGGGCAGCCTTCAGACTTAGAGAAAACAGTACTTTACCACTCTCCTGCCTTTTCCATGGTTATTCTATTGGAAAAGAACGAGTTTTGGACAACTACCTTTCATTCTTGCCAAACTCTTTGCAGACCCCCGTGCAAGCTTTAGAACAAGATTTTGGATGTTTTCTTTCCTGGCAGAGTTTCTCCTTGCAAGATATGGTGGAAAAGCTTTTGGCTGAGTGTAGAGCGGCAAGACACGCAGAAGACGCAGATACGCAGCTCTCCGAAGCTAAGTGCCGGTCCCGGGCTTCTTTCGGCACAAACCGCTCTCAGGAGCTCCCTGCGCTCGCCACAATGCTCTGTGTGCGAAGAAGCCGCTTCTTCGCCTGCGGGAGAATCGGCGAGCGGCAGCTTCCCAAAGGCGAAGATGCAAGCTGCAGCACACAGGCACAGTGTGGGCAGCCTTCAGACTTAGAGAAAACAGTACTTTACCACTCTCCTGCCTTATCCATGGTTATTCTATTGGAAAAGAACGAGTTTTGGACAACTACCTTTCATTCTTGCCAAACTCTTTGCAGACCCCCGTGCAAGCTTTAGAACAAGATTTTGGATGTTTTCTTTCCTGGCAGAGTTTCTCCTTGCAAGATATGGTGAAAAAGCTTTTTGCTGAGTGTAGAGCGGCAAGACACGCAGAAGACGCAGATACGCAGCTCTCCGAAGCTAAGTGCCGGTCCCGGGCTTCTTTCGGCACAAACCGCTCTCAGGAGCTCCCTGCGCTCGCCACAATGCTCTGTGTGCGAAGAAGCCGCTTCTTCGCCTGCGGGAGAATCGGCGAGCGGCAGCTTCCCAAAGGCGAAGATGCAAGCTGCAGCACACAGGCACAGTGTGGGCAGCATTCAGACTTAGAGAAAACAGTACTTTACCACTCTCCTGCCTTTTCCATGGTTATTCTATTGGAAAAGAACGAGTTTTGGACAACTACCTTTCATTCTTGCCAAACTCTTTGCAGACCCCCGTGCAAGCTTTAGAACAAGATTTTGGATGTTTTCTTTCCTGGCAGAGTTTCTCCTTGCAAGATATGGTGGAAAAGCTTTTGGCTGAGTGTAGAGCGGCAAGACACGCAGAAGACGCAGATACGCAGCTCTCCGAAGCTAAGTGCCGGTCCCGGGCTTCTTTCGGCACAAACCGCTCTCAGGAGCTCCCTGCGCTCGCCACAATGCTCTGTGTGCGAAGAAGCCGCTTCTTCGCCTCCGGGAGAATCGGCGAGCGGCAGCTTCCCAAAGGCGAAGATGCAAGCTGCAGCACACAGGCACAGTGTGGGCAGCCTTCAGACTTAGAGAAAACAGTACTTTACCACTCTCCTGCCTTTTCCATGGTTATTCTATTGGAAAAGAACGAGTTTTGGACAACTACCTTTCATTCTTGCCAAACTCTTTGCAGACCCCCGTGCAAGCTTTAGAACAAGATTTTGGATGTTTTCTTTCCTGGCAGAGTTTCTCCTTGCAAGATATGGTGGAAAAGCTTTTGGCTGAGTGTAGAGCGGCAAGACACGCAGAAGACGCAGATACGCAGCTCTCCGAAGCTAAGTGCCGGTCCCGGGCTTCTTTCGGCACAAACCGCTCTCAGGAGCTCCCTGCGCTCGCCACAATGCTCTGTGTGCGAAGAAGCCGCTTCTTCGCCTCCGGGAGAATCGGCGAGCGGCAGCTTCCCAAAGGCGAAGATGCAAGCTGCAGCACACAGGCACAGTGTGGGCAGCCTTCAGACTTAGAGAAAACAGTACTTTACCACTCTCCTGCCTTTTCCATGGTTATTCTATTGGAAAAGAACGAGTTTTGGACAACTACCTTTCATTCTTGCCAAACTCTTTGCAGACCCCCGTGCAAGCTTTAGAACAAGATTTTGGATGTTTTCTTTCCTGGCAGAGTTTCTCCTTGCAAGATATGGTGGAAAAGCTTTTGGCTGAGTGTAGAGCGGCAAGACACGCAGAAGACGCAGATACGCAGCTCTCCGAAGCTAAGTGCCGGTCCCGGGCTTCTTTCGGCACAAACCGCTCTCAGGAGCTCCCTGCGCTCGCCACAATGCTCTGTGTGCGAAGAAGCCGCTTCTTCGCCTCCGGGAGAATCGGCGAGCGGCAGCTTCCCAAAGGCGAAGATGCAAGCTGCAGCACACAGGCACAGTGTGGGCAGCCTTCAGACTTAGAGAAAACAGTACTTTACCACTCTCCTGCCTTTTCCATGGTTATTCTATTGGAAAAGAACGAGTTTTGGACAACTACCTTTCATTCTTGCCAAACTCTTTGCAGACCCCCGTGCAAGCTTTAGAACAAGATTTTGGATGTTTTCTTTCCTGGCAGAGTTTCTCCTTGCAAGATATGGTGGAAAAGCTTTTTGCTGAGTGTAGAGCGGCAAGACACGCAGAAGACGCAGATACGCAGCTCTCCGAAGCTAAGTGCCGGTCCCGGGCTTCTTTCGGCACAAACCGCTCTCAGGAGCTCCCTGCGCTCGCCACAATGCTCTGTGTGCGAAGAAGCCGCTTCTTCGCCTCCGGGAGAATCGGCGAGCGGCAGCTTCCCAAAGGCGAAGATGCAAGCTGCAGCACACAGGCACAGTGTGGGCAGCATTCAGACTTAGAGAAAACAGTACTTTACCACTCTCCTGCCTTTTCCATGGTTATTCTATTGGAAAAGAACGAGTTTTGGACAACTACCTTTCATTCTTGCCAAACTCTTTGCAGACCCCCGTGCAAGCTTTAGAACAAGATTTTGGATGTTTTCTTTCCTGGCAGAGTTTCTCCTTGCAAGATATGGTGGAAAAGCTTTTTGCTGAGTGTAGAGCGGCAAGACACGCAGAAGACGCAGATACGCAGCTCTCCGAAGCTAAGTGCCGGTCCCGGGCTTCTTTCGGCACAAACCGCTCTCAGGAGCTCCCTGCGCTCGCCACAATGCTCTGTGTGCGAAGAAGCCGCTTCTTCGCCTGCGGGAGAATCGGCGAGCGGCAGCTTCCCAAAGGCGAAGATGCAAGCTGCAGCACACAGGCACAGTGTGGGCAGCCTTCAGACTTAGAGAAAACAGTACTTTACCACTCTCCTGCCTTTTCCATGGTTATTCTATTGGAAAAGAACGAGTTTTGGACAACTACCTTTCATTCTTGCCAAACTCTTTGCAGACCCCCGTGCAAGCTTTAGAACAAGATTTTCGATGTTTTCTTTCCTGGCAGAGTTTCTCCTTGCAAGATATGGTGGAAAAGCTTTTTGCTGAGTATAGAGCGGCAAGACACGCAGAAGACGCAGATACGCAGCTCTCCGAAGCTAAGTGCCGGTCCCGGGCTTCTTTCGGCACAAACCGCTCTCAGGAGCTCCCTGCGCTCGCCACAATGCTCTGTGTGCGAAGAAGCCGCTTCTTCGCCTCCGGGAGAATCGGCGAGCGGCAGCTTCCCAAAGGCGAAGATGCAAGCTGCAGCACACAGGCACAGTGTGGGCAGCCTTCAGACTTAGAGAAAACAGTACTTTACCACTCTCCTGCCTTTTCCATGGTTATTCTATTGGAAAAGAACGAGTTTTGGACAACTACCTTTCATTCTTGCCAAACTCTTTGCAGACCCCCGTGCAAGCTTTAGAACAAGATTTTGGATGTTTTCTTTCCTGGCAGAGTTTCTCCTTGCAAGATATGGTGGAAAAGCTTTTTGCTGAGTGTAGAGCGGCAAGACACGCAGAAGACGCAGATACGCAGCTCTCCGAAGCTAAGTGCCGGTCCCGGGCTTCTTTCGGCACAAACCGCTCTCAGGAGCTCCCTGCGCTCGCCACAATGCTCTGTGTGCGAAGAAGCCGCTTCTTCGCCTCCGGGAGAATCGGCGAGCGGCAGCTTCCCAAAGGCGAAGATGCAAGCTGCAGCACACAGGCACAGTGTGGGCAGCCTTCAGACTTAGAGAAAACAGTACTTTACCACTCTCCTGCCTTTTCCATGGTTATTCTATTGGAAAAGAACGAGTTTTGGACAACTACCTTTCATTCTTGCCAAACTCTTTGCAGACCCCCGTGCAAGCTTTAGAACAAGATTTTGGATGTTTTCTTTCCTGGCAGAGTTTCTCCTTGCAAGATATGGTGGAAAAGCTTTTGGCTGAGTGTAGAGCGGCAAGACACGCAGAAGACGCAGATACGCAGCTCTCCGAAGCTAAGTGCCGGTCCCGGGCTTCTTTCGGCACAAACCGCTCTCAGGAGCTCCCTGCGCTCGCCACAATGCTCTGTGTGCGAAGAAGCCGCTTCTTCGCCTCCGGGAGAATCGGCGAGCGGCAGCTTCCCAAAGGCGAAGATGCAAGCTGCAGCACACAGGCACAGTGTGGGCAGCCTTCAGACTTAGAGAAAACAGTACTTTACCACTCTCCTGCCTTTTCCATGGTTATTCTATTGGAAAAGAACGAGTTTTGGACAACTACCTTTCATTCTTGCCAAACTCTTTGCAGACCCCCGTGCAAGCTTTAGAACAAGATTTTGGATGTTTTCTTTCCTGGCAGAGTTTCTCCTTGCAAAATATGGTGGAAAAGCTTTTTGCTGAGTGTAGAGCGGCAAGACACGCAGAAGACGCAGATACGCAGCTCTCCGAAGCTAAGTGCCGGTCCCGGGCTTCTTTCGGCACAAACCGCTCTCAGGAGCTCCCTGCGCTCGCCACAATGCTCTGTGTGCGAAGAAGCCGCTTCTTCGCCTCCGGGAGAATCGGCGAGCGGCAGCTTCCCAAAGGCGAAGATGCAAGCTGCAGCACACAGGCACAGTGTGGGCAGCCTTCAGACTTAGAGAAAACAGTACTTTACCACTCTCCTGCCTTTTCCATGGTTATTCTATTGGAAAAGAACGAGTTTTGGACAACTACCTTTTATTCTTGCCAAACTCTTTGCAGACCCCCGTGCAAGCTTTAGAACAAGATTTTCGATGTTTTCTTTCCTGGCAGAGTTTCTCCTTGCAAGATATGGTGGAAAAGCTTTTTGCTGAGTGTAGAGCGGCAAGACACGCAGAAGACGCAGATACGCAGCTCTCCGAAGCTAAGTGCCGGTCCCGGGCTTCTTTCGGCACAAACCGCTCTCAGGAGCTCCCTGCGCTCGCCACAATGCTCTGTGTGCGAAGAAGCCGCTTCTTCGCCTCCGGGAGAATCGGCGAGCGGCAGCTTCCCAAAGGCGAAGATGCAAGCTGCAGCACACAGGCACAGTGTGGGCAGCCTTCAGACTTAGAGAAAACAGTACTTTACCACTCTCCTGCCTTTTCCATGGTTATTCTATTGGAAAAGAACGAGTTTTGGACAACTACCTTTCATTCTTGCCAAACTCTTTGCAGACCCCCGTGCAAGCTTTAGAACAAGATTTTGGATGTTTTCTTTCCTGGCAGAGTTTCTCCTTGCAAGATATGGTGGAAAAGCTTTTTGCTGAGTGTAGAGCGGCAAGACACGCAGAAGACGCAGATACGCAGCTCTCCGAAGCTAAGTGCCGGTCCCGGGCTTCTTTCGGCACAAACCGCTCTCAGGAGCTCCCTGCGCTCGCCACAATGCTCTGTGTGCGAAGAAGCCGCTTCTTCGCCTGCGGGAGAATCGGCGAGCGGCAGCTTCCCAAAGGCGAAGATGCAAGCTGCAGCACACAGGCACAGTGTGGGCAGCCTTCAGACTTAGAGAAAACAGTACTTTACCACTCTCCTGCCTTTTCCATGGTTATTCTATTGGAAAAGAACGAGTTTTGGACAACTACCTTTCATTCTTGCCAAACTCTTTGCAGACCCCCGTGCAAGCTTTAGAACAAGATTTTGGATGTTTTCTTTCCTGGCAGAGTTTCTCCTTGCAAGATATGGTGGAAAAGCTTTTGGCTGAGTGTAGAGCGGCAAGACACGCAGAAGACGCGGATACGCAGCTCTCCGAAGCTAAGTGCCGGTCCCGGGCTTCTTTCGGCACAAACCGCTCTCAGGAGCTCCCTGCGCTCGCCACAATGCTCTGTGTGCGAAGAAGCCGCTTCTTCGCCTCCGGGAGAATCGGCGAGCGGCAGCTTCCCAAAGGCGAAGATGCAAGCTGCAGCACACAGGCACAGTGTGGGCAGCATTCAGACTTAGAGAAAACAGTACTTTACCACTCTCCTGCCTTTTCCATGGTTATTCTATTGGAAAAGAACGAGTTTTGGACAACTACCTTTCATTCTTGCCAAACTCTTTGCAGACCCCCGTGCAAGCTTTAGAACAAGATTTTGGATGTTTTCTTTCCTGGCAGAGTTTCTCCTTGCAAAATATGGTGGAAAAGCTTTTGGCTGAGTGTAGAGCGGCAAGACACGCAGAAGACGCAGATACGCAGCTCTCCGAAGCTAAGTGCCGGTCCCGGGCTTCTTTCGGCACAAACCGCTCTCAGGAGCTCCCTGCGCTCGCCACAATGCTCTGTGTGCGAAGAAGCCGCTTCTTCGCCTCCGGGAGAATCGGCGAGCGGCAGCTTCCCAAAGGCGAAGATGCAAGCTGCAGCACACAGGCACAGTGTGGGCAGCCTTCAGACTTAGAGAAAACAGTACTTTACCACTCTCCTGCCTTTTCCATGGTTATTCTATTGGAAAAGAACGAGTTTTGGACAACTACCTTTCATTCTTGCCAAACTCTTTGCAGACCCCCGTGCAAGCTTTAGAACAAGATTTTGGATGTTTTCTTTCCTGGCAGAGTTTCTCCTTGCAAGATATGGTGGAAAAGCTTTTGGCTGAGTGTAGAGCGGCAAGACACGCAGAAGACGCAGATACGCAGCTCTCCGAAGCTAAGTGCCGGTCCCGGGCTTCTTTCGGCACAAACCGCTCTCAGGAGCTCCCTGCGCTCGCCACAATGCTCTGTGTGCGAAGAAGCCGCTTCTTCGCCTCCGGGAGAATCGGCGAGCGGCAGCTTCCCAAAGGCGAAGATGCAAGCTGCAGCACACAGGCACAGTGTGGGCAGCCTTCAGACTTAGAGAAAACAGTACTTTACCACTCTCCTGCCTTTTCCATGGTTATTCTATTGGAAAAGAACGAGTTTTGGACAACTACCTTTCATTCTTGCCAAACTCTTTGCAGACCCCCGTGCAAGCTTTAGAACAAGATTTTGGATGTTTTCTTTCCTGGCAGAGTTTCTCCTTGCAAGATATGGTGGAAAAGCTTTTGGCTGAGTGTAGAGCGGCAAGACACGCAGAAGACGCAGATACGCAGCTCTCCGAAGCTAAGTGCCGGTCCCGGGCTTCTTTCGGCACAAACCGCTCTCAGGAGCTCCCTGCGCTCGCCACAATGCTCTGTGTGCGAAGAAGCCGCTTCTTCGCCTGCGGGAGAATCGGCGAGCGGCAGCTTCCCAAAGGCGAAGATGCAAGCTGCAGCACACAGGCACAGTGTGGGCAGCCTTCAGACTTAGAGAAAACAGTACTTTACCACTCTCCTGCCTTTTCCATGGTTATTCTATTGGAAAAGAACGAGTTTTGGACAACTACCTTTCATTCTTGCCAAACTCTTTGCAGACCCCCGTGCAAGCTTTAGAACAAGATTTTGGATGTTTTCTTTCCTGGCAGAGTTTCTCCTTGCAAGATATGGTGGAAAAGCTTTTGGCTGAGTGTAGAGCGGCAAGACACGCAGAAGACGCAGATACGCAGCTCTCCGAAGCTAAGTGCCGGTCCCGGGCTTCTTTCGGCACAAACCGCTCTCAGGAGCTCCCTGCGCTCGCCACAATGCTCTGTGTGCGAAGAAGCCGCTTCTTCGCCTGCGGGAGAATCGGCGAGCGGCAGCTTCCCAAAGGCGAAGATGCAAGCTGCAGCACACAGGCACAGTGTGGGCAGCCTTCAGACTTAGAGAAAACAGTACTTTACCACTCTCCTGCCTTTTCCATGGTTATTCTATTGGAAAAGAACGAGTTTTGGACAACTACCTTTCATTCTTGCCAAACTCTTTGCAGACCCCCGTGCAAGCTTTAGAACAAGATTTTGGATGTTTTCTTTCCTGGCAGAGTTTCTCCTTGCAAGATATGGTGGAAAAGCTTTTTGCTGAGTATAGAGCGGCAAGACACGCAGAAGACGCAGATACGCAGCTCTCCGAAGCTAAGTGCCGGTCCCGGGCTTCTTTCGGCACAAACCGCTCTCAGGAGCTCCCTGCGCTCGCCACAATGCTCTGTGTGCGAAGAAGCCGCTTCTTCGCCTGCGGGAGAATCGGCGAGCGGCAGCTTCCCAAAGGCGAAGATGCAAGCTGCAGCACACAGGCACAGTGTGGGCAGCCTTCAGACTTAGAGAAAACAGTACTTTACCACTCTCCTGCCTTTTCCATGGTTATTCTATTGGAAAAGAACGAGTTTTGGACAACTACCTTTCATTCTTGCCAAACTCTTTGCAGACCCCCGTGCAAGCTTTAGAACAAGATTTTGGATGTTTTCTTTCCTGGCAGAGTTTCTCCTTGCAAGATATGGTGGAAAAGCTTTTGGCTGAGTGTAGAGCGGCAAGACACGCAGAAGACGCAGATACGCAGCTCTCCGAAGCTAAGTGCCGGTCCCGGGCTTCTTTCGGCACAAACCGCTCTCAGGAGCTCCCTGCGCTCGCCACAATGCTCTGTGTGCGAAGAAGCCGCTTCTTCGCCTCCGGGAGAATCGGCGAGCGGCAGCTTCCCAAAGGCGAAGATGCAAGCTGCAGCACACAGGCACAGTGTGGGCAGCCTTCAGACTTAGAGAAAACAGTACTTTACCACTCTCCTGCCTTTTCCATGGTTATTCTATTGGAAAAGAACGAGTTTTGGACAACTACCTTTCATTCTTGCCAAACTCTTTGCAGACCCCCGTGCAAGCTTTAGAACAAGATTTTGGATGTTTTCTTTCCTGGCAGAGTTTCTCCTTGCAAGATATGGTGGAAAAGCTTTTGGCTGAGTGTAGAGCGGCAAGACACGCAGAAGACGCAGATACGCAGCTCTCCGAAGCTAAGTGCCGGTCCCGGGCTTCTTTCGGCACAAACCGCTCTCAGGAGCTCCCTGCGCTCGCCACAATGCTCTGTGTGCGAAGAAGCCGCTTCTTCGCCTCCGGGAGAATCGGCGAGCGGCAGCTTCCCAAAGGCGAAGATGCAAGCTGCAGCACACAGGCACAGTGTGGGCAGCCTTCAGACTTAGAGAAAACAGTACTTTACCACTCTCCTGCCTTTTCCATGGTTATTCTATTGGAAAAGAACGAGTTTTGGACAACTACCTTTCATTCTTGCCAAACTCTTTGCAGACCCCCGTGCAAGCTTTAGAACAAGATTTTGGATGTTTTCTTTCCTGGCAGAGTTTCTCCTTGCAAAATATGCTGGAAAAGCTTTTTGCTGAGTGTAGAGCGGCAAGACACGCAGAAGACGCAGATACGCAGCTCTCCGAAGCTAAGTGCCGGTCCCGGGCTTCTTTCGGCACAAACCGCTCTCAGGAGCTCCCTGCGCTCGCCACAATGCTCTGTGTGCGAAGAAGCCGCTTCTTCGCCTCCGGGAGAATCGGCGAGCGGCAGCTTCCCAAAGGCGAAGATGCAAGCTGCAGCACACAGGCACAGTGTGGGCAGCCTTCAGACTTAGAGAAAACAGTACTTTACCACTCTCCTGCCTTTTCCATGGTTATTCTATTGGAAAAGAACGAGTTTTGGACAACTACCTTTTATTCTTGCCAAACTCTTTGCAGACCCCCGTGCAAGCTTTAGAACAAGATTTTCGATGTTTTCTTTCCTGGCAGAGTTTCTCCTTGCAAGATATGGTGGAAAAGCTTTTTGCTGAGTGTAGAGCGGCAAGACACGCAGAAGACGCAGATACGCAGCTCTCCGAAGCTAAGTGCCGGTCCCGGGCTTCTTTCGGCACAAACCGCTCTCAGGAGCTCCCTGCGCTCGCCACAATGCTCTGTGTGCGAAGAAGCCGCTTCTTCGCCTCCGGGAGAATCGGCGAGCGGCAGCTTCCCAAAGGCGAAGATGCAAGCTGCAGCACACAGGCACAGTGTGGGCAGCCTTCAGACTTAGAGAAAACAGTACTTTACCACTCTCCTGCCTTTTCCATGGTTATTCTATTGGAAAAGAACGAGTTTTGGACAACTACCTTTCATTCTTGCCAAACTCTTTGCAGACCCCCGTGCAAGCTTTAGAACAAGATTTTGGATGTTTTCTTTCCTGGCAGAGTTTCTCCTTGCAAGATATGGTGGAAAAGCTTTTGGCTGAGTGTAGAGCGGCAAGACACGCAGAAGACGCAGATACGCAGCTCTCCGAAGCTAAGTGCCGGTCCCGGGCTTCTTTCGGCACAAACCTCTCTCAGGAGCTCCCTGCGCCCTCCACAATGCTCTGTGTGCGAAGAAGCCGCTTCTTCGCCTCCGGGAGAATCGGCGAGCGGCAGCTTCCCAAAGGCGAAGATGCAAGCTGCAGCACACAGGCACAGTGTGGGCAGCCTTCAGACTTAGAGAAAACAGTACTTTACCACTCTCCTGCCTTTTCCATGGTTATTCTATTGGAAAAGAACGAGTTTTGGACAACTACCTTTCATTCTTGCCAAACTCTTTGCAGACCCCCGTGCAAGCTTTAGAACAAGATTTTGGATGTTTTCTTTCCTGGCAGAGTTTCTCCTTGCAAGATATGGTGGAAAAGCTTTTGGCTGAGTGTAGAGCGGCAAGACACGCAGAAGACGCAGATACGCAGCTCTCCGAAGCTAAGTGCCGGTCCCGGGCTTCTTTCGGCACAAACCGCTCTCAGGAGCTCCCTGCGCTCGCCACAATGCTCTGTGTGCGAAGAAGCCGCTTCTTCGCCTGCGGGAGAATCGGCGAGCGGCAGCTTCCCAAAGGCGAAGATGCATGCTGCAGCACACAGGCACAGTGTGGGCAGCCTTCAGACTTAGAGAAAACAGTACTTTACCACTCTCCTGCCTTTTCCATGGTTATTCTATTGGAAAAGAACGAGTTTTGGACAACTACCTTTCATTCTTGCCAAACTCTTTGCAGACCCCCGTGCAAGCTTTAGAACAAGATTTTGGATGTTTTCTTTCCTGGCAGAGTTTCTCCTTGCAAGATATGGTGGAAAAGCTTTTTGCTGAGTGTAGAGCGGCAAGACACGCAGAAGACGCGGATACGCAGCTCTCCGAAGCTAAGTGCCGGTCCCGGGCTTCTTTCGGCACAAACCGCTCTCAGGAGCTCCCTGCGCTCGCCACAATGCTCTGTGTGCGAAGAAGCCGCTTCTTCGCCTCCGGGAGAATCGGCGAGCGGCAGCTTCCCAAAGGCGAAGATGCAAGCTGCAGCACACAGGCACAGTGTGGGCAGCATTCAGACTTAGAGAAAACAGTACTTTACCACTCTCCTGCCTTTTCCATGGTTATTCTATTGGAAAAGAACGAGTTTTGGACAACTACCTTTCATTCTTGCCAAACTCTTTGCAGACCCCCGTGCAAGCTTTAGAACAAGATTTTGGATGTTTTCTTTCCTGGCAGAGTTTCTCCTTGCAAGATATGGTGGAAAAGCTTTTGGCTGAGTGTAGAGCGGCAAGACACGCAGAAGACGCAGATACGCAGCTCTCCGAAGCTAAGTGCCGGTCCCGGGCTTCTTTCGGCACAAACCGCTCTCAGGAGCTCCCTGCGCTCGCCACAATGCTCTGTGTGCGAAGAAGCCGCTTCTTCGCCTCCGGGAGAATCGGCGAGCGGCAGCTTCCCAAAGGCGAAGATGCAAGCTGCAGCACACAGGCACAGTGTGGGCAGCATTCAGACTTAGAGAAAACAGTACTTTACCACTCTCCTGCCTTTTCCATGGTTATTCTATTGGAAAAGAACGAGTTTTGGACAACTACCTTTCATTCTTGCCAAACTCTTTGCAGACCCCCGTGCAAGCTTTAGAACAAGATTTTGGATGTTTTCTTTCCTGGCAGAGTTTCTCCTTGCAAGATATGGTGGAAAAGCTTTTGGCTGAGTGTAGAGCGGCAAGACACGCAGAAGACGCAGATACGCAGCTCTCCGAAGCTAAGTGCCGGTCCCGGGCTTCTTTCGGCACAAACCGCTCTCAGGAGCTCCCTGCGCTCGCCACAATGCTCTGTGTGCGAAGAAGCCGCTTCTTCGCCTCCGGGAGAATCGGCGAGCGGCAGCTTCCCAAAGGCGAAGATGCAAGCTGCAGCACACAGGCACAGTGTGGGCAGCCTTCAGACTTAGAGAAAACAGTACTTTACCACTCTCCTGCCTTTTCCATGGTTATTCTATTGGAAAAGAACGAGTTTTGGACAACTACCTTTCATTCTTGCCAAACTCTTTGCAGACCCCCGTGCAAGCTTTAGAACAAGATTTTGGATGTTTTCTTTCCTGGCAGAGTTTCTCCTTGCAAGATATGGTGGAAAAGCTTTTGGCTGAGTGTAGAGCGGCAAGACACGCAGAAGACGCAGATACGCAGCTCTCCGAAGCTAAGTGCCGGTCCCGGGCTTCTTTCGGCACAAACCGCTCTCAGGAGCTCCCTGCGCTCGCCACAATGCTCTGTGTGCGAAGAAGCCGCTTCTTCGCCTGCGGGAGAATCGGCGAGCGGCAGCTTCCCAAAGGCGAAGATGCAAGCTGCAGCACACAGGCACAGTGTGGGCAGCCTTCAGACTTAGAGAAAACAGTACTTTACCACTCTCCTGCCTTTTCCATGGTTATTCTATTGGAAAAGAACGAGTTTTGGACAACTACCTTTCATTCTTGCCAAACTCTTTGCAGACCCCCGTGCAAGCTTTAGAACAAGATTTTGGATGTTTTCTTTCCTGGCAGAGTTTCTCCTTGCAAGATATGGTGGAAAAGCTTTTGGCTGAGTGTAGAGCGGCAAGACACGCAGAAGACGCAGATACGCAGCTCTCCGAAGCTAAGTGCCGGTCCCGGGCTTCTTTCGGCACAAACCGCTCTCAGGAGCTCCCTGCGCTCGCCACAATGCTCTGTGTGCGAAGAAGCCGCTTCTTCGCCTCCGGGAGAATCGGCGAGCGGCAGCTTCCCAAAGGCGAAGATGCAAGCTGCAGCACACAGGCACAGTGTGGGCAGCCTTCAGACTTAGAGAAAACAGTACTTTACCACTCTCCTGCCTTTTCCATGGTTATTCTATTGGAAAAGAACGAGTTTTGGACAACTACCTTTCATTCTTGCCAAACTCTTTGCAGACCCCCGTGCAAGCTTTAAAACAAGATTTTGGATGTTTTCTTTCCTGGCAGAGTTTCTCCTTGCAAGATATGGTGGAAAAGCTTTTTGCTGAGTGTAGAGCGGCAAGACACGCAGAAGACGCAGATACGCAGCTCTCCGAAGCTAAGTGCCGGTCCCGGGCTTCTTTCGGCACAAACCGCTCTCAGGAGCTCCCTGCGCTCGCCACAATGCTCTGTGTGCGAAGAAGCCGCTTCTTCGCCTCCGGGAGAATCGGCGAGCGGCAGCTTCCCAAAGGCGAAGATGCAAGCTGCAGCACACAGGCACAGTGTGGGCAGCATTCAGACTTAGAGAAAACAGTACTTTACCACTCTCCTGCCTTTTCCATGGTTATTCTATTGGAAAAGAACGAGTTTTGGACAACTACCTTTCATTCTTGCCAAACTCTTTGCAGACCCCCGTGCAAGCTTTAGAACAAGATTTTGGATGTTTTCTTTCCTGGCAGAGTTTCTCCTTGCAAGATATGGTGGAAAAGCTTTTGGCTGAGTGTAGAGCGGCAAGACACGCAGAAGACGCAGACACGCAGCTCTCCGAAGCTAAGTGCCGGTCCCGGGCTTCTTTCGGCACAAACCGCTCTCAGGAGCTCCCTGCGCTCGCCACAATGCTCTGTGTGCGAAGAAGCCGCTTCTTCGCCTGCGGGAGAATCGGCGAGCGGCAGCTTCCCAAAGGCGAAGATGCAAGCTGCAGCACACAGGCACAGTGTGGGCAGCCTTCAGACTTAGAGAAAACAGTACTTTACCACTCTCCTGCCTTTTCCATGGTTATTCTATTGGAAAAGAACGAGTTTTGGACAACTACCTTTCATTCTTGCCAAACTCTTTGCAGACCCCCGTGCAAGCTTTAGAACAAGATTTTGGATGTTTTCTTTCCTGGCAGAGTTTCTCCTTGCAAGATATGGTGGAAAAGCTTTTTGCTGAGTATAGAGCGGCAAGACACGCAGAAGACGCAGATACGCAGCTCTCCGAAGCTAAGTGCCGGTCCCGGGCTTCTTTCGGCACAAACCGCTCTCAGGAGCTCCCTGCGCTCGCCACAATGCTCTGTGTGCGAAGAAGCCGCTTCTTCGCCTGCGGGAGAATCGGCGAGCGGCAGCTTCCCAAAGGCGAAGATGCAAGCTGCAGCACACAGGCACAGTGTGGGCAGCCTTCAGACTTAGAGAAAACAGTACTTTACCACTCTCCTGCCTTTTCCATGGTTATTCTATTGGAAAAGAACGAGTTTTGGACAACTACCTTTCATTCTTGCCAAACTCTTTGCAGACCCCCGTGCAAGCTTTAGAACAAGATTTTGGATGTTTTCTTTCCTGGCAGAGTTTCTCCTTGCAAGATATGGTGGAAAAGCTTTTGGCTGAGTGTAGAGCGGCAAGACACGCAGAAGACGCAGATACGCAGCTCTCCGAAGCTAAGTGCCGGTCCCGGGCTTCTTTCGGCACAAACCGCTCTCAGGAGCTCCCTGCGCTCGCCACAATGCTCTGTGTGCGAAGAAGCCGCTTCTTCGCCTCCGGGAGAATCGGCGAGCGGCAGCTTCCCAAAGGCGAAGATGCAAGCTGCAGCACACAGGCACAGTGTGGGCAGCCTTCAGACTTAGAGAAAACAGTACTTTACCACTCTCCTGCCTTTTCCATGGTTATTCTATTGGAAAAGAACGAGTTTTGGACAACTACCTTTCATTCTTGCCAAACTCTTTGCAGACCCCCGTGCAAGCTTTAGAACAAGATTTTGGATGTTTTCTTTCCTGGCAGAGTTTCTCCTTGCAAGATATGGTGGAAAAGCTTTTTGCTGAGTGTAGAGCGGCAAGACACGCAGAAGACGCAGATACGCAGCTCTCCGAAGCTAAGTGCCGGTCCCGGGCTTCTTTCGGCACAAACCGCTCTCAGGAGCTCCCTGCGCTCGCCACAATGCTCTGTGTGCGAAGAAGCCGCTTCTTCGCCTCCGGGAGAATCGGCGAGCGGCAGCTTCCCAAAGGCGAAGATGCAAGCTGCAGCACACAGGCACAGTGTGGGCAGCATTCAGACTTAGAGAAAACAGTACTTTACCACTCTCCTGCCTTTTCCATGGT
Organism: Molothrus aeneus; assembly: GCF_037042795.1. Lineage (NCBI taxonomy): Eukaryota > Metazoa > Chordata > Aves > Passeriformes > Icteridae > Molothrus > Molothrus aeneus. The sequence goes on along the minus strand of NW_027099090.1, from coordinate 806 downwards.
TATTCTATTGGAAAAGAACGAGTTTTGGACAACTACCTTTCATTCTTGCCAAACTCTTTGCAGACCCCCGTGCAAGCTTTAGAACAAGATTTTGGATGTTTTCTTTCCTGGCAGAGTTTCTCCTTGCAAGATATGGTGGAAAAGCTTTTGGCTGAGTGTAGAGCGGCAAGACACGCAGAAGACGCAGATACGCAGCTCTCCGAAGCTAAGTGCCGGTCCCGGGCTTCTTTCGGCACAAACCGCTCTCAGGAGCTCCCTGCGCTCGCCACAATGCTCTGTGTGCGAAGAAGCCGCTTCTTCGCCTGCGGGAGAATCGGCGAGCGGCAGCTTCCCAAAGGCGAAGATGCAAGCTGCAGCACACAGGCACAGTGTGGGCAGCCTTCAGACTTAGAGAAAACAGTACTTTACCACTCTCCTGCCTTTTCCATGGTTATTCTATTGGAAAAGAACGAGTTTTGGACAACTACCTTTCATTCTTGCCAAACTCTTTGCAGACCCCCGTGCAAGCTTTAGAACAAGATTTTGGATGTTTTCTTTCCTGGCAGAGTTTCTCCTTGCAAGATATGGTGGAAAAGCTTTTGGCTGAGTGTAGAGCGGCAAGACACGCAGAAGACGCAGATACGCAGCTCTCCGAAGCTAAGTGCCGGTCCCGGGCTTCTTTCGGCACAAACCGCTCTCAGGAGCTCCCTGCGCTCGCCACAATGCTCTGTGTGCGAAGAAGCCGCTTCTTCGCCTGCGGGAGAATCGGCGAGCGGCAGCTTCCCAAAGGCGAAGATGCAAGCTGCAGCACACAGGCACAGTGTGGG